>NC_137268.1:50058810-50168810 GCF_053477335.1 Acartia tonsa
TTCAACAGTTTCTGGGGTGAGATCTTTCCTGAGGAGTGTGACACTTCCCTTCCTCTCCTCATTACTACCTCCCCCCTGGTTACTCATCTTTCCAGTTACAGCCCTGTAAATAGATAGATAGATAGATAGACAGATAGACACTTCCCTTCCTCTCCTCATTACTACCTCCCCCCTGGTTACTCATCTTTCCAGTTACAGCCCTGTAAATAGATAGATAGATAGATAGACAGATAGACACTTCCCTTCCTCTCCTCATTACTACCTCCCCCCTGGTTACTCATCTTTCCAGTTACAGCCCTGTAAATAGATAGATAGATAGATAGACAGATAGACACTTCCCTTCCTCTCCTCATTACTACCTCCCCCCTGGTTACTCATCTTTCCGGTTACAGCCCTGTAAATAGATAGATAGATAGATAGACAGATAGACACTTCCCTTCCTCTCCTCACTACTACCTCCCCCCTGGTTACTCATCTTTCCGGTTACAGCCCTGTAAATAGATAGATAGATAGATAGACAGATAGACACTTCCCTTCCTCTCCTCACTACTACCTCCCCCCTGGTTACTCATCTTTCCAGTTACAGCCCTGTAAATAGATAGATATATAGATAGATAGACAGACAGACACTTCCCTTCCTCTCCTCACTACTACCTCCCCCCTGGTTACTCATATTTCCAGTTACAGCCCTGTAAATATTGGTAGGTAGTGTCAATAAATCAATGTGTAATATATGTAATTCAGACATCTACCTGTCCCATGTGGTAGAGATTCATTTTGTCTGTTAGCAAATTGCTTTTTTTGTATGGACTGTATTTTTACTTCCGACGCTATTAGCTGATTTCAAAGTCCCCGCCCACTGTGGGTAGAGTTACATAATAAATATATAGCTCATGCCACATTTAATATTCATTCTTTTACTTTAGTGTATTGTAAATCAATAGAAATTAGAATCAATTATAAGAATGAGATTTAAAAGGTGATATGTTTGCTAGGACACTGGCTTAAACGTTTTTGTAAAAATAGATAGATAGATAGAAACTAGATGTCTGTATACCTGTGTACCATATTTGGAGAATCCTTGTTACCACCAGTATTACTGCTAACACTAGATAGATATATAGAAACTAGATGTCTGTCTGTATACCTGTGTACCATAGTTGGAGAATCCTTGTTACCACCAGGATTACTACTAACACTAGATAGATAGATATAAACTAGATGTCTGTATACCCTTGTACCATAGTTGGAGAATCCTTGTTACCACCAGTATTACTGCTAACACTAGATAGATAGATAGAAACTAGATGTCTGTATACCTGTGTACCTACCATAGTTGGAGAATCCTTGTTACCACCAGTATTACTGCTAACACTAGATAGATAGATAGAAACTAGATGTCTGTATACCTGTGTACCATAGTTGGAGAATCCTTGTTACCACTAGTATTACTACTAACACTAGATAGATAGATAGATAGAAACTAGATGTCTGTCTGTATACCTGTGTACCATAGTTGGAGAATCCTTGTTACCACCAGGATTACTACTAACACTAGATAGATAGATAGAAACTAGATGTCTGTCTGCATACCTGTGTACCATAGTTGGAGAATCCTTGTTACCACCAGGATTACTGCTAACACTGGTTGTCACTGGCTTTGTGCTTGTCTTTCTGTGGCTGTTTTCTAAAAAAAAAACATTTAATTTTAAAATCAGTCAGCATTTCATTATTTACGTAGGAATCAACTTTTTAAAACATAGTTTTGGTTTAATTCATATTAAATGATAGCAATAACCATTTTTTAAATTTCTAGTACCAGCTGCTAAACGGCTAGAACTGGATGAAAACGGCTGGGAGCGGCCAAGAGTATGAAGAATAGATAGGGCTTGTGACATGTCTAAGGGTAGGATTTTATGGGTGCTGAGCTCAAAAATACTACTAAAAATAGTGACGGCCAATCCATATGGCAGCTGGGTAACAACTGCAGCTTAGCTGCGAGCGGCCAAGAGTAGAATGAGTAGATAGGGCTTGTGACGTGTCTAGGGGTAGGTTTTTATGGGAGCTGAGCTCAAAAATGCTACCAAAAATAGTGGCGGCTCATCCATGTGGCAGCTGGGTAACGGCGGCAGCTCAGCTTGGAGAGGCCAAGAGTAGAATGAGTACATAGGGCATGTGACATGTCCAGGGTTGGTTTTTATGGGTACTGAGTCCAAAAATGCTCCCAAAAATAGTGGCGACCCCTCCATATGGCAACTGGATAACGGCTGCAGCTCAGCTGGGGGAGGCTAAGAGTAGAATGAGTAGATAGGGCTTGTGGGCTGTAGCTGTTACCCAGCTGCCATATGGATGAGCCGCCACTATTATTGGTAGTATTTTTGAGCTCAGCACTCATAAATACCTGGGTAACAGCTTCTGCTCAGCTGCGAGCGGTCAAGAGTAGAATGAGTAGATGGGGCTTATGACGTATCTAGGGGTAGGTTTTAATGGGTGCTGAGCTCAAAAATGGTACCAAAAATAGTGGCGGCCAATCTATATGGCATCTGAGCAACAGCTGCAGCTCAGATGGAAGCGGCCAAGAGTAAAATGAGTACAAAAGGGCTTGTGACGTGTCTTGGGGTAAGTTTTTATGGGTACTGAGTCCAAAAATGCTCCCAAAAATAGTGGCGACCCCTCCATATGGCAACTGGATAACGGCTGCAGCTCAGCTGGGGGAGGCTAAGAGTAGAATGAGTAGATAGGGCTTGTGGGCTGTAGCTGTTACCCAGCTGCCATATGGATGAGCCGCCACTATTATTGGTAGTACTTTTGAGCTCAGCACTCATAAATACCTACCCCTGGACACGTCACAAGCCCTATGTACTCATTCTACTTTCGGCCGCTCCCAGCTGAGCTGCCGCCGTTATCCAGCTGCCACATGTTTGGGTCACCACTATTTTTGGAAACATTTTAGCTCAGCACCCATAAAAAACCTACCCTAAGACACATCAAAAGCCCTATCTACTCATTCTACTCTTTGCCGCTCCTAGCTGAGCTGTAGCTGTTACTCAGCTGCCATATATTGATTGGTCGCCACTATTTTTAGTAGCATATTTGAGCTCAACACCAATAAAAACGTACCCCAAAACACGGCACAAGCTCTATCTACTCATTACACTCTTGGTGGCGCGCAGCTGAGCTGCAGCTGTTACCCAGCTGCAATGTGGATGGGTCGCCACTATTTTTGGTACCATTTTTGAGCTTAGCACCCATGAAAACCTACCTCTAGACACATCACAAGCCTTATCCACTCATTCTACTCTTGGCCACTCGCAGCTGAGCTGCAGCTGTTACTCAGCTGCCATATGGATGGGTCGCCACTATTTTTGGTAGCATTTTTGAGCTCAGCACCCATGAAAACCTACCACTAGACATGTCACATGCCCTATCTACTCATTCTACTCTTGGCCTCTACCAGCTGAGCTTCGGCCGTTACCCAGCTGCCATATGGATGGGCTGCCAATATTTTTGGTACCATTTTTGAGCTCAGCACCCATAAAAACCTACCCCTAGACACGTCACAAGCCCCATCTACTCATTCTACTCTTGGCCGCTCGCAGCTGAGCAGCAGCTATTACATCACAAGCCCTATCTAATCATTCTACTCTTAGCCGCTCGCAGCTGAGCAGCAGCTATTACTTAACTGCCATAGGGATTGGCCGAAACTATTTTTAGAAGCATTTTTGAGTTCAGCACCCATAAAAACCCAATCCTGGACACGTCACATGCCTCATGTACTCATTCTACTCTTGGCCTATCTCGTCTGAGCTGCGGCCGTTACCCAGCTGAGCTGCGTCCATTACCCAGCTGCCATGTGGATGGGCCTCCACTATTTTTGTTAGCATTTTTGAGCTCAGCACCTATAAAAACCTACCCCTAGACACGTCACAAGCCCTATCTACTCATTCTACTCTTGGCCGCTCGCAGCTGAGCTGCAGCTGTTACCCAGCTGCCATATGGATTGGCCGTCACTATTTTTAGTTACATTTTTGAGCTCAGCATCCATAGAAACCTACCCCTAGACATGTCACAAGCCCTATCTACCCTTTATACTCTGGGCGGCTCCCAGCCGTTTTCAGCCGGTTCTAGCCGTTTAGCAGCTGGTACTAAAAATTTTAAAAAATGGTTATTGTTATCACTTAACATGAATTAAACCAGAAATATGTTTTAAAAAGTTGATTCCTACGTAATTAATGATGAATTTGCCCAAAAAATAGGCAAAAAACGGCTGAGCTGCCAGCCGCCAGCCGTTACTTTTCCAACTTTTTGTTCGATTTAGGGAAAATAGACCTATCAAGGATTACTCATGCAAAATTTCAGATCGAAATTCGAATTCTAAGTGCCATTTGCTCACTGATTACGAGATGGTTACATTAAACCCCCCCCCCCCCCCCCTTTTGTACATGCTTGATTACAAAACAGCTTACATTTGTTGCAGGGATCTTAAGGGATAAGACAATGGACGATGTAATAATATATGTATCTACCAACCATCAAAAAGACAATTACCCCTTGTGTGGATTAGAATTATTGGTTGAAAAGTCTGGAAACCACAAGTTAAAACCAACCAGTCAAGGTTTAATGAATGTGAACAAAGTTTTTAGGCCAACAAATAAAAAAATTAGCTTATAAAACTTTGGGTTCCAGTTGAATTTACAGTCAAATGTCCCCTTGCTCCTTGCATTATCGCCTAACTAAACCAAAATAATTCTGTTCAATGAAAAAAAAAACTTACCAATAGATTTGGACGGACTGGAGGATTCCGAGGTTGATTCTGGATCCTCCTTGGCCAGGTCTGGCGGCCCTTCATCATCTTCCAGGGCCTCCAGAGCCTTAGCTCTCTCTGCCAGGATGTCCTACAACGTTAAATTAATGGTTTAAAAGTCTGGACACGGCAAAATAAAACCAACAATCAAGATATAATGAAAATAACAATGTTTTAAAGGCAGTAAATAAAAAAAAACTTGCTTATAAAACATTGGGTACTAGTTTAACTTAACCTCTGCCAGGATATCCTACAACGAATATACAATAAAGGGGACCATTTATTTTGCGTATTTTATTTACCATAAAGTTAGGTATAACCTTTTATTCAAATGTTGTTATAAAGTCAAACTGTTTTTAATCATGAGTATATATAACCCAGACAACTAAATGGCCCAAGTGGTGGGGAACTTTTGTACCTAGAGATTTGGCAGTATTTATATTTCCGACGCTATTGGCCGATATTCAAAGACCTTTTTCTTGACCTTTGAAACTCCTAATATTTTTAATTTTGAGCAATTCTACCCCCAACGTTGTTCTACCAACCATTATGGGCTCTTAAACATTTATTTTACCTAACCTCAAACAAGCATAAGATATATTTCAAAACACACATGGTTGATTTAGTCAAAACGATAGATTTAGCGTGTAAATGTGGAATGTGGATGGTAATACATTATTAAAATCTAAATGGAAGAAAATCAGGGATCTAAAGGGACAAGACAATACCTATAAATTGATATACATCCCTAATGATGTTACATATAATATTACCCCTTCTCTAGATTTCAATAGATGGCTGAACCGTTTGGACAGTCACCAACCAATCAAAATTCAATGAAAGTCCCCAGAGTTGTGAAGCCAACGAATGAAAAAACGTTATTATAAAATTTTTGAGACTGGCGTAATAAACAGTCCCCCTCTCATTCTGTAATTTAACACTTATAATTACCTGTTGGTACTTGATTGGATTGGCCAGGGCTTCTGCATACACATTAAGTCTATTTGGTACATAATCCTTTACTTCTATACTCATAAACAGGCATGGTAGGTGCAGGGGTTGACCTATGTATATAGATAAATGATGGATAGTTAGACATATGGATGGATAGATAGATAGTGTGTTAGGAAATGATTAGATAGATGCATAGATTGACATTCTGTCTGTTTGAAAAACATATTCATAACATACAGAGTGAGTGAAGGGTTGACCTAATATGGATAGATTAGATATATAGCTTGATTGATAGAATCGATAGATATGTAGATAGACAAATGGAGGTGTACCACCACCCTCGCAAGAAAAATCATCACTTAAAAAACCCCCTCCCAAAAAATAATTTTTTACTTTATATTTAGGTAAATACTGCTAAAATTAAACTTTTTCTGGGGGGTGGGGCGTTCTCACCCCCCACCTTATATGCCTCTAGGGGCGTAGTTGCTAGTTATCTAAATATTACCTGCAACATTGAACAGAGGAATGTGTCTGTAGCCTGGATTCAAACCTAAATAAATTCAAGTTAGACATCGAAACTGAATACTGAAAAATCATGTATAGCATCGTATTACAGACAATTTCTCTTAAGTAAGATAAAAATCTTAAAATTAATACCATTTTTGTTATCCTCTCGAGGTTAACAAAACTGGTTTTATTTTTGTTTTTCATTTTAATTTCCACGGAAAAATGTATATAATACGATGCAATAAATATCTATAATATTCTTCATTTTATCAGCTTGGTACTACTCTAAGTTAGAATTATATAATCTATCAAACTAATAACTATCCTTCTATTTAACAGGGATAAAAGGATAGGACAATGGATAATAAATTGATGTACTTTACACAGTGGGATCTTTTGCCAAAAAACGGGACATTAAGAGTAGACAAAAGTAAACTTCAATAAATAAGCTTGTATTTGAAGAAATGATGTAATTTTTTTTGCTTTAGCCAGGAAATAACTTAAATTTTGCCCCTGTTAACTTCTAATGTGCATTTGGTAAGTACGTCTGGCGGTTTTGGAGGAGCGAAGCTACCCTATTTTTTAAAAATCTATAAACCTTCATAACTTTAGTTAGGATAGGAATATTTTAACAAAATCAACGTCTATGTAAATATTTCTTCAATGCAAACAATGTTTGTGAACATGAATATAGCGTCAGGTGCACCCAGTTCGAGTCCCGGCATTTTTAGGTAGGTCCAGTATAAGTAAAATAGGACACTTATAAGGCATGTTTTTAAATGTTTTTTTTACAGATATAAACAACAATAACATAATTTTCAAAACACTTTTGATTTTGTGTTAATACCTTTATTCTAAGTCTAGCTATCTTCATTTAAAGTTTATATAAGAATATAAACATAATTACTAATATTATATTCTCTCTCAAACGTATATCTCTCTCTCTCTCTCTCTCTCTGATGCGTATATAATGTTTTTGCAATATTATAACTAATCTCCAAATTTGAATTTCCGCTGGACCAAAACCAGTTAGAAATACAAATTTTTTTTAGAACACATGAAATTTAGCAAATTTAATTGCTAAAATAAAAGTATTTATAAGTCATCTTTATTTAACGACTCCTTTATCCCTTAAATGTCCATTAAAACCGCGAGAACGGCAAAAATCGTTAAAAATCACGCCAACGGCGGCAAATAACGGCGAAACGGTTCGCCAGAGGCAAATGATGCATAAGATAAGAAAGATCCGCCTCAAAAAGTTTGAAAACATTGCAGAGATGACTTTGGGCTCTAAAATGACTCCTTCCCCCTCTAACGGGGGAAAATTTGAAATTAACAAGAACGAAATTGTTCAAACCATGCAATGTAAAATGCTCAATTACTCAAAAACGGACAAGAGGCCCCAGGTTGTGAAAACTGTTTAATACACAATACATGTTGTATATTGATATTATTATTGCAAAACCCGGGGCCTCCTGTCCGTTTTTGTGTAAAATGGAGAAAACTGATTTTTTGGGGTTAAAAATCTTAATATTTTTGGTGAAATTTTCTCACAAAATGTCAATTTACACCACCAAAAAAATATTTTTTTAAAATTTTTCTTTAATTAGACATTGGTACAGGTATCTGAAAAGTACCTCAATCAAAAATTATTTTCATAAGATGAACATAAATGTATTTTTTGTTGCTTTGAAAAAATTGTGTAAAAAAATCTGGAAAATCATCAAAACTTAAAAGAAATTTTTCACTACCTTTTTTTAAAAATGGCATAAATCCGCCAAAAATGAATATTTTTTAAAAATTTCTTTTCTAGCTGTCTACTTACAGCCATTATTAATTCCTAGGATAGATAAAAGTCGATTTTAAATTTTTTAGATGTCCCGATTTTTTTCAAAAGATCCCACTGTGCTTTACCGTCAATTATAATAAACAAAATTATCCTCATGTAAATTAAAATGATCTGTAACTCTGTTTTTTTTTTGTAAAAAAAGATTTTAAGTTAACTTACAATAGCAGGAATTATCTATCTTGTTATCTATCTATCTATCCTATTATATATCTATCTATCTATCAAACTATCCTTCTTACTATCTATCTATCTATCTATCTATCTACCTGTTACTGGTAGAACTCTATGACCAATTAGCCTGCTTCCCTCTTCATAAGCTGCTATCCTAACAACAGCCAGGTCAGGTAGAATTATCTATCTATCTATCATATTATCTATCTATCTACCTGTAACTGGTAAAACTCTTATGACCAATTAGCCTGCTTCCTTCCTCATAAGCTACTATCCTAACCACTGCAAGGTCAGGTAGAATTATCTATCTATCTATCCTATTATCTATCTATCTATCTATCCTATTATCTATCTATCTATCCTATTATCTATCTATCTATCTATCTATCCTATTATCTATCTATCTATCTATCTATCCTATTATCTATCTATCTATCTATCTATCCTATTATCTATCTATCTACCTGTTACTGGTAGAACTCTATGACCAATCAGCCTGCTTCCTTCTTCATAAGCTGCTATCCTAACCACTGCAAGGTCAGGTAGAATTATCTTTCTATCTATCTAGTATCTACCTGAATCTGGTAAAACTCTTATGACCAATTAGCCTGCTTTCTTCCTCATAAGCTACTATCCTAACCACTGCACTGCAAGGTCAGGTAGAATTATCTATCTATCTATCCTATTATCTATCTATCCATCTATCTATCTATCCTATTATCTATCTAGTATCTACCTGTAACTGGTAGAACTCTATGACCAATTAGCCTGCTTCCTTCCTCATAAGCTGCTATCCTAACAACCGCGAGGTCAGGTAGAATTATCTGACGGAATATGAAAGGCTCCTCACTAGAGTTTAAACACATCAAAATAACAATTCATTTATAAGACCTACACCCCCTAGAGGCCTCTAGGGGCACGTAAAATGTTTTCTTTTCAATCTATGTTAAGATCAGCAGTTTACCAAAAAAAATATTTTTTCATCGCTAGAATTACAAATGAATTTGATTTCAACTTTACATAAAAAAAACCATGAAGCAAATCTAATTTATCTTAGAATCATTTTTTCTAGTATGGTTTTAAAACCGATTAATATCCCCTTGATTAGAACCGGTTCTCAGCGTAAACATACAGCACCGTATTAGAGACAATTTTTTATATTAATGACCGATGAAAGCTGTCTATAATACGATGCGATAAATAACAATCACGTTACACGGAAATATTCTTATGTTAGAATATGAATACTAATAAATTGGTTGATAAGTGTCTCATTAGTTTCTATGCAGTTTTTCTTGTTTTCAAACAAAAACTTGAACCAATAAAATAACTAATAACTTTCATGTAACTATCCCTGTAGCAGTTCAGCATTCCATCGGTGATGGTCACACATATTTTAGTGTCCACGTAAATCTACTTTCTTCCCCATCACCCCCCCAATATAGCTGAACGTGAATCACCCCCTTTATTAACTTACCGCAAACCGCACCTAATTGTACTTACCGTACATTTACCTAGCTTGCCTGCCAGCACCATACATCGCAGACCAATAGGATAACAGATACAGCCACGTGATACATAGAGCTAGATAACTATTGGCTATAGGTCCAGCCAACCATAGTGAACAATAAATCACGTGACAACCCCAGCCTGGTGATTGGTCAATTAAATAATAAGAACGAAAAATTGTGAACACGTGCACCAAGTGAACACGTGCACTAAGATAAAGTGCATTAGTTTAAATACTACCGATAAACACACAAGTGAATTTTACAAGCCACAGGCCAATTTTTGTATATTCTATTTTATAATTAAAGTGAAAATAATTTAAATTGACCATTTTTTACATAATTTCAATTATCTTTCAGAACCAATCACCGAAATGGCAGAATCAGAGCCAAGTGACAAAATTAAGGACATAGTTTTCCAATATGCCAACCGCTCCAATGGCAATATTGGAGCCACAGTGCTCGTCAACATCCTATCGAAGATTATGAAAGGTGAAAACAACTTTAACACCTCAGACCAGCTCGATAGAATCAAGAAGATTGAAGATGACCTGGAATTGTACAAGCAAGGAGGCGGAGACAATCAGGAGAAGATCCAAGCAATCCAGGACAGCATCGACAACCTGAAGAGCTCTATCCAAAAGTCCGATTTAGCACTGAAGTCCAAGGTAGATGAAATGATTATCCACTACGACAATAGAGTGGAGAAATTAGAGCAACTCTCCACCCTACAGATCCTCCAGATCAACGAACGCGAACGGAGGGACCGATCTTTTTCGATCAAGGTTCACAACTACGCAGACTATTCAACATCTGGCCAGCCGCTAGTTCAACATATTTTTGATAAACTGCTGAAACCTTGCCTTATTGATGCAAACAAGCACGGAGAACTAGATGAAGTCCCTGATTCCTGGATGCAATGCATAGAATACGGCCACCCATTAGGCAATAACAGGGACACAACAGCTCCACGCAATTTCATAATCCGACTACGCTCAAGATACTACCTGGACGCAATCCTGAAGCACAAGAGAGCTCATGTGGACGGCCTTAACGAGCAGAACCTCTCCACCAGCAAATCATATGCAGAGTCAGTCAGGTCTGGGAAGCTCTATCCATGCAGGATAGGTATAGATACCACTGCCCTTGACAGAGATGTACTGTCCTGGCTCTGCCGTCACAACGAGGTACACCGAGCATACCTGAGAGGCCAACGCATCGTATTCAGCCTCAGAAACAAACAACAACAATTTTTCACCGTTCAGAACCCATACGGTCGCACACTTAAGGAGCTTATCTCCCCGGTAATCGATGAGAAGAAGTGGATAAGATCCAAGAACAAACAGAGCCCTTTTGCACAGCCAGCCTACATTAACGGTCGTTCTAATGAAAGGCACCTGCTTGACATGCTGAACCCAACGAAACAGAACCCCCTGCTTATGGATGAGGAAGACGACCTAACTGAAGAAGTCATCATAGATGGAGTGACAAATATCGAGGATACAGACAACAGCAAGAAAGCAGCGGCGGCCAATAAGAAGAGGAAGCATGCGTTCACACCGCTCAAACTGTTCGATGAAAACAACAGAAGCCCAGCCGTGAAACAGCTGAAATTCAACACTCCCCTTCAGAACAGATTCGGAATATTACCCCCAGAAATTACGCTGGATGCAGAGGACTCAATTATACGTCAGCTACCACAGGGTGGACCACTGAAACAAAGAATCAACGAGACGAAGGAGATGATAAATGCGGACACGGCTAGCTTATCGGACAAGATGGCAGACAATGCTATGGTGAGTGAGATAGCTCTCACCCTCATCGAGAGTGAAATGTCCGACCTAAAGAAGAAAAAGGATTCGAGAGCTTCCTCTGCAGAGAACACCAGAAACACCTCCAGGAATGTATCCCCGTCCAACGATACAGCGATCAATGACACCTCGACAGAGGCCATCGAAGACGAGGAACCGAAGAAGCAGCGGAAGCCGCGAACATGCCGCAGCTCACAGCAGATCACCGGTAACTGATTAACCACTCGCGGTTCACTAACAGTTGGAACTGCGTTGCATTACCTGATTAACCACCCGCGGTTTTACTAACAGGTCACTTATACACCTGACTAACCACCCGCGGTTTATTAACAGGTCACATACATACCTGACTAACCACCCGCGGTTTATTAACAGGTTACTACTCATTAAACCACCCGCGGTTAAAAATAACAGCACCCGGCTATATTATTATCATGCAGTTAGTGCTAAATTAAGTTAAAATAAATGCGGGTAAATTTCTATAACATTAGGCCACCCGCGGCAAGTCATATCCACCCGCGGATTAGTAATGCGGGTATTTTAATTTATAAATCATAAACTAAGGACACCAGGCCACCCGCGGCAAGTTTCGATCATGGCAGCATCATGTCACATGAACACTAGGCCACCTGCGGCGAGTTAGGTCCACCTGCGGCCCATATAATCAAGCAGGTCCAATCGGCAAGTTTTTACTTAAATATAACATAGTTTCTTTAGTAACTATAGTATTCAATAATGTATATCACTTAAATGTAACTCAGTAATATTTGTTTCATCTTCTTATTATGAACGGTCGGCATAATGAATATTAATATTAATATATATCGCATACTTTGCAAAAGTCTAGCTAACAAAAATGAGATCTTAATTTACATAAAGGGTGTTAATATTTACGTCTATAATATTTAGTTGCACTGGCACTTCTTTTGCCTCTAGCGAATTAAGAGCTAATGATTTACACTGTTTACATACACCCCAGCAAATAAGTAATATTTTTTCACGCTTTTCTTTTCTTTTCTTTTTACAAATCGTACTACTTTCTGTCCGACATAATCAATTACTTATCTTTATATAATCGAATAATTCTGGCCGACATAATTAATTATTGTATTGATTTGCATTTTGTTATCTTGCTAAATCGTATAATGTCTAAGTTTTAATTGTTATAAAAATATTTACTCGAACATATTTTTCTTTTTCTTTATTGCTCTTAATTACGTAGTTCTTGAGACCCAGCAATAATCTAAACCTTCATAATCAAAACTGATATACTCCTTTTTGCAATACCTCTATTTGATATGATTTAAATTGTCTATGTTTATTTTTCTTTTACATATGATAATATTAATTATGACTGTATCCAATATATTAGGTACCTAAGCGGATAATTTAAAACTTTAAAAATATTTGATTGGAAGAGGGGAACACACTCAGCTTGGGGGGGGGGGGGAGGGTAGAGTCCGAGGAGACTGAGATGCAATTTGACCATTTAACCAGACCCAGAGTGGTTCCCTTGGGGGGGGGACCGGGGGTGGATGGGAGGGGGAGGGGGCGGACTAACTGTGAAACATGTTGGGTCGGCCACGGTGTCAATAATATTAAGGTGTGTAGCAAATCCGATATCGAAATAAGATTTAAGATATTACAACTTGATGGAGGATGAAATAGTAGCTAATAATAACAATAATGATGATGATATTAATGTATTGAGAGAAACGGTTCGTGCCGAGGTTAGGGCCATTAATGTCGACGATAATAACGTAGCAAACATACATCAATTAATTGATAGGAGCATTCTTGAACTTAATGAAGACTTAAGATTAGATTTGAAATGTCAAGTTCTTTACGGCAACAATTACTTAGAATTTGTCGAGGATTTTAATTTACCTTCATGCGATTATTATAGCGAAGAATCTATTAAAGACTTTATGAATTCCACAAACACAAAATATTTGTCTACTTTTTCTATCAATATTCAGTCCATCTTGAGCAAGTATAACGACATTTCATTATTTATAGATAACTTAAACTCAGGGAAGTCTAAAGTAAATATTTTAGCAATGCAAGAAATATGGCACTCGGTAGACCTAACATTTAACGGATACCAATATTTTAAGAAAAATAGGACATTAGGTAGTGGAGGAGGAGTAGGATTCTTAATAAGTAAGGGCATAGCAGTTACAGTAATGAACGATGAAGAATTTTTTAGAGACCGAATATATGAATGCATAACCTTAAACATCACTATAAGTAATCAGAAATTTATATTACTCAATATTTACCGTCCTCCAAATACACCAGGCATAACTAGGAATGCAGCCATTAACGATTTTCTGGAAATACTCGAAGCACATTTAGACTCTTTGAGTAATAATAATATACCAATAATTATATTTTCGGATTTTAATGTAAACCTTTTTAAATTAAACCAACCTAACTCCGAAGCCAGTTCATTATTTAATAGCTTAATATCAAATGCATTTATTCCAACAATAAGTAAGGCCACTAGGATAACAAATAATACCTTTTCATTAATTGATAATATAGCCTGCAAAGACATCATAGGAAAAGTAGATTTATGCGGAATCATACCAACCAATATTTCAGATCACTATATGTTAGTAAACTTAATTCAACTAAAAAATCCTCCAAAGAGTTCGCATAAATCTTCTTCTCACTCAAAAAGAACATTCAATATTGAAAATCTAGAAAAATTTAGGACAGAGCTAGCGATTACGGACTGGAGAGAAGTGATGAATGAAAAGACAGACGTAGACAGAGCATACACAATATTTATTGAAAAATTTTTGAGTATTATGAATAAAAACATTCCTTTAAAACCAGTTAACAATAGAGAGCGCAACACACCGATAAACCAACATATGGACAAAGAGTTAAGAAAGTGTAGGTTGAAAAAAAGACAACTATTTTTAGCAAGTAAAAATTCATTAGAAGACGCAGAAAGATATAGAAGTTATAGGAACAATTTCAACAGGGCTAATAGGAAGGCAAAAAAGTTACACTATAGAGAAAGAATACTCGATGCGGGTGGAAATTCTAAAAAACTCTGGGACGTATTAAAGGATACAATGGGGACCAGTAAGAAGGATACACGGATAGAATACATTGAAACTGAGGGCACTAAAATTTATAAGGACATTGAAATAGCAAACAAGTTTAATGAATACCTAGCGAATATTGGTCGTAATCTCACTCCACTGCTACCTAAAATTAATAGTAGCACTTTCCATAATTACCTACCTCCCCCGTCGGAAAATAGTTTTTTTATAAGACCAATAACCGAAAGGTTTTTATTAGAACTAATAGGAAACATGAAGCATAAAAAAAGCTCTGATGACAACGATGTCAGTATATATCTAGTCAACTTTGTAAGAATAACTATAATTAGACCACTTTTGCATATAATAAACCTTAGCTTTGAAACAGGCAAGATGCCTGATAAGCAAAAGGTCACAAGGACTATATTAATCCATAAGAGCGGACCATTTTTCTTACTCGATAACTATCGAGGTGTCTCATTAATAAATAGTTTTTCAAAAATTCAGGAAAAGTGTGTATACATACAATTAATGGACTTTTTACAACAACAAAGATTCTTTAATAGATTACAGTATGGATTCCGACCAGGCAGGTCAACTTATCATGCCATCTTACATCTAGTCAATAAAATCACAACGTGTCTTACATCTGGGAGAATCGCCATGGTGGTTCTTCTAGATGTAAGAAAATGTTTTGATATGCTAGATCGTAGTATTCTTTTAAAAAAACTTGAAAATCTGGGGGTTAGAGGACATGCACTAAAATGGTTCGAGAGCTACTTTAAAGACAGACGCCAAAAAGTTTTTTATAAAGGAATAAATTCAAATAATACGGTAACGATTGATTGGGGAGTTTTACAGGGATCAATATTGGGCGTTTTGCTCTTCTTAATTTATATAAACGATATTAATGCATGCTCGGAAACATTATTAAGCTATTTATTTGCAGATGATAACTGTGCATTTTTAGAAAGCGATAACTTAACGAATCTTATTAATTTAGCGAACACAGAATTACCTAAATTATTAGCTTGGTACAGTAAGAATAAACTCCTCCTCCACCCGAAAAAAACTAAAATATTAATCTTTGGACTTCCCAGAAATGATCGTTTTTTAACCAATATAGACCTAGGTCTTTTAAATGAATTCCCGGTTTATTTTGATATGAATGATGAAGGGCAAAATTCCCCCGAAAAAATTACCAAATTAACATTAACCCCGAATGAAAATGAAAAATTTTGTAGACACCTTGGAATCTTAATTGATAATAAGCTGACTTATAAATATCACCTCGACAACTTAAGGATTAGGATAAGTAAAATTATATTCTCAATGAAGATGATGAAAAACTTATTACACAAACGCCATTTAATTTTAATATATAACGCATACTTGAAATCTTTATTAGACTATTGTTCCCCATTATTTGTAGGAATTCCAGAAAGTTATATTAAACCTATTATGAATCTACAAAAAAAGGCAGTAAGAATAATATGCAGAAAAGAGAATAGGGCTCATACTAAGGATCTATTTATTGACTTGCAAATACTCCCTTTCAAGAAATTAATACTTTATAACACTGCCAGATTCATGTACCTTTATAAAAACAAAAAGGTACCAGCAACTTTTGACAATACCTGGAAACTAAATAGAGAAATCAGAAATAGAGAGTTGAGGAACGATAACGATTATTATGTTCAATTCACAAACCGTTCTTATTTGAAAGCATTACCGCTCTACCGATTTCCAGTAATCTGGAACAATTTACCAGCTGAAATCAAATCCGTAGAGAACAAGAACGAATTTAATAGAAAAGTGTTCTTGCATTTACTATTAAGATAAGAAAATGGCAACGCAATTTTAGCATATATAATTCTCCATTTTAATTTTCAGTTGTAAATTATAATTACACTGTTATGGAAAATTAACTGACGTCATATAGATATGTGTGTACTTTTTTCCTTAATTTAAATCAAATTTACACGGTGGTAATTGACGCAATCGTAATTACCTCATACATTACACAGTTTATTTAAACACTTAGACTTCAGTTCATAAATTACTAGCGGCAGCGACACTTTTATATAATTAAACTTAACGTTGTTTATGCAAACACCTTATATTTTGTCGAATAGATTAAGTAACGCCAAAGTTTACTCAGCCGAATTAAATACTTATTAACAGCAAACAAAATTTTCTCTTCTTTTTCAAACGAATAAGATTAATTAACTATAGAGCAGCTTTGGATGTATCTATCTAACAAGTTAAGTTTATTTAAACTCTTAGGCCGCAGTTCATAAATTGCTAACGGCAGCGACACTTTTACCAATTAAAAGTTTTTTACGCAAACACTTTATATTTTGTCAAACAGATTAAGTAAAGTCAAAGCTCACTCAGCCGATTTAAATACTTAATAATAGCAAACAAAAATTTTCTTTTCTTTTTTTCAAACGAATTAGTTTAATTATAGAGCAGCTTTGGATCTATCTATCCAACAAGTTAAGTTCAACAATTTCATCTAGTCGCAGACGTAAAAATCCATAATTTAATAATTAGTAAATCGAATCTCTCATGGTGCTAAAACACTTAATAACAGTGGACTAAGTATAATTATAGAATAGCTTTGGATCTATCTAACCAAAAAAAGACAAATATTTTGGATGACTAGTTTTTAGCCGAATGAATCTTTATTAATATCATTGTTCGTTTTTATTATTATTTATATAGGAGTATTCAAATTAGTTTAATCATTCTGATACATAATAGGATGGTGAATATATATATTTATTTGCTTTAATATGTTAAATAAACTAATCCAGAATCTCGACGCTTGGCTCGCGGCGCTCCTCGTGTTCTGACTCGGAATCCTCCTCGAAGGTGGGGCCGTCGGAATTCTCGGATTCAGCACGGGAGTCGGCGTCGTCTCCAGCGGCATCGTCTCCAGCTTCGCCAACATCGGACCTTGCTCCGGCGGACCCAGCCTCTGACTCTGAATCCATGGACCAGTCATCATACTGGCCATCTAGGCCGGGCTCGCTGTCACTGATCTCAATGGTCGACTCGAGGTCCAGCACAATATCATACGCAGAGGTAGCCATTAAGACCGCCTCCTTGTAATCATTGCACTGAGCCTCGAGGACCGACAACTCATGCTGGTTGTCTTCACGCGAGCGGTCGACAGTGGGCATTGCATCGCCTAACATGCGGTGCAGCCGAATGCCTTCGTCGACAAGTCTGATCGACTCGCGGTTGGGAATCTCTTGCAGACCTGCGCGAAAAGCTAACCTGCATGCATCGCGGAAGCTAGTGCGCAGGCCCTTCCCAAAATAATACCAGTCAGCAATTTCACTTGAGTATACTATCGGCGGAGCTGGCAGAGGTTCTGGAACCGCAAATGGAACGGGGCCGCCAACATCGGGTTCGGGAGAGGGAGCCAAGACTTCCTCTGCAGCGTCAATTAACAGTCGCAGGTTGCTATGATCAACCATGACGGAAAAACTTATTATTTAACTTATCGGCAGATTTAAAATTAACGTAACTTGATGGTAAACGTATGAACACCGGAAGAGCAATGATTAGATAACGAGAAAGTCGCAATTAAATAGAATTAATCATGTCACGTGACATGTCCCGGCAAGCCTTTACAAATAGGTCTAATTTACCCCCATTTTTTCATATTAAATAATAATAAACAAAGACAGAAACCGGCCGGGTCAAAAATCAAATTGCGCAAAGGCAGCTTCCTCCCCCTATGTCGGTATTTTTTCTCCACCCCCTTTCATATTACCACCCGGGTCAACCATTTTCCAAGACGACACTTTCGGCTTCTTTGACCTCACTGACACCTCTAGTGAATATTAAGTCTTGTTGTCAAAGGGATAAAGGGGAAGGGATGCTAGGGACGGATTTCCCGGGAAGCTAGCAACAACAACAACGCATGCCTATAACATATGGATCGTATGCTCGTCAAATACATTGTTGGGGTATAGTCCTTTCCATGACATCGCTCCATATGGGGCGATGATTTTAATTGATCGCCTCTTATGACAAGGGGCGATGTATTGGCTCCTTGAAAGGAGCGATTTAATAGCCCCATATAACAAGAGGCGATGTTATGACTCCTTGAAAGGAGCGATTTGATAGCCCCTTGCCCTAAGAGGCGATTAAATGATCCTTTATCACTCCTTTATTGCCCCTTCTAAAGAGGAGATGATATGTCCTCTTATCCCAAGGGGCTATTTAATAAAATATCGCCTCTTCATGGCCCCTTCACGATTTTATATATCTTAGTCCCTTGATGGCCCCTACATCGCTCCTACATCGCCCCTTCATCGCTCCTCCATCGCTCCTTCTCCAAATTTATATTACATTGTACTTTGATGGCCCCTACATCGCCCCTCCATCGCTCCTACATCGCCCCTTCATCGCTCCTTCTTCAAATTTATATTACATTGTACTTTGATGGCCCCTACATCGCCCCTCCATCGCTCCTACATCGCCCCTCCATCGCTCCTACATCGCCCCTCCATCGCTCCTACATCGCCCCTTCATCGCTCCTTCTTCAAATTTATATTACATTGTACTGTGATGGCCCCTACATCGCTCCTACATCGCTCCTTCATCTCTCCTACATCGCCCCTTCATCGCTTCTTCTCCAAATTTATATTACATTGCAACTTGATGGCCCCTACATCGCTCCTTCATCGCTCCTACATCGCTCCTTCATCGCTCCTTCTCCAAATTTATATTAAATTGTACTGTGATGGCCCCTACATCGCTCCTACATCGCCCCTTCATCGCTCCTTCTACAAATTTATATTACATTGCAACTTGATGGCCCCTACATCGCTCCTACATCGCTCCTACATCGCTCCTCCATCGCCCCTTCATCGCTCCTTCTCCAAATTTATATTACATTGCAACTTGATGGCCCCTACATCGCTCCTACATCGCTCCTACATCGCTCCTCCATCGCCCCTTCATCGCTCCTTCTCCAAATTTATATAACATTGCAACTTGTTGGCCCCTACATCGCTGCTACATCGCTCCTCCATCGCTCCTACATCGCCCCTTCATCGCTCCTTCCACAAAGGGAGAGGTCATTTTCTAGTAAATCCCGTAAAGGTGTGTGTTATAAGGCCTAAAAATAGTAGTAGAATGATAAGGTGCTCTATATATTTGTATTTCCTATTGAATAGAACAATAGGGAAGAAATTTTTTTTTTTTTTTTTTGATAACCGTACCTGGAATATCTGAAATTTCTATCAAACGCTTTGTTTGGCTCAAACTGACACAAATAAAAAAAATATAATTATAATAAATCAACCTGTAAAGAATGACTTCTTCCTTTGTTTAATGGTATAGATTGTTCTTAACCTTTACCTTGCACCTATAGAAAACATTATTATTATAATTATATTTTTTTTTAATTTTTGTCAGTTTGAGCCAAACAAAGCGTTTGATAGAAATTTCGTATTTTTTTTAGATAATCCAGGTACGGTTATCCAAAAAAAAAAAAAATTTCCCTATTGTTCTATTCAATAGGGAATACATATATCTAGAGCACCTTATCGTTCTACTACTATTTTTAGGCCTTATAACACACACCTTTACGGGATTTACTAGAAAATGACCTCTCCCTTTATATTACATTGTACTTTGATGGCCCCTACATCTCTCCTCCATCGCTCCTCCATCGCCCCTTAATAGCCCCTTACCTTAATTTATATAAAAAAGCCCCTACATAGCCTCTCCATCGCCCCTTAATAGCTCCTTACCTTAATTTATATAACATAGCCCCTACATAGCCTCTCCATCGCCCCTTAATAGCCCCTTATCTTAATTTATATAACAAAGCCCCTACATAGCCTCTCAATCGCCCCTAATAGCCCCTTACCTTTATTTATATAACAAAGCTCCTACATAGCCTCTCCATCGCCCCTTAATAGTTCCTTACCTTAATTTATATAACATAGCTCTTACATAGCCTCTCAATCGCCCCTTAATAGCCCCTTACCTTAATTTATATAGCATAGCCCCTACATAGCCTCTCCATCGCCCCTTAATAGCCCCTTACCTTAATTTATATAACATAGCCTCTACATAGCCTCTCCATCGCCCCTTAATAGCCTCTTACCTTAATTTATATAACATAGCCCTACATAGCCTCTCCATCGCCCCTTAATAGCCCCTTACCTTAATTTATATAGCATAGCCCCTACATAGCCTCTCCATCGCCCCTTAATAGCCTCTTACCTTAATTTATATAATCCTTACCTTAATATATATAACATAGCCCCTACATAGCCTCTCCATCGCCCCTAAATAGCCCCTTACCCTAATTTATATAACATAGCCCCTACATAGCCTCTCGTTCGCCCCTTAATAGCTCCTTACCTTAATTGATATAACATAGCCCCTACATAGCCTCTCCATTGCCCCTTAATAGCCCCTTACCTTAATTTATATAACATAGCCTCTACATAGCCTCTCCATCGCCCCTTAATAGCCCCTTACCTTAATTTATATAACATAGCCCTACATAGCCTCTCCATCGCCCCTTAATAGCCCCTTACCTTAATTTATATAGCATAGCCCCTACATAGCCTCTCCATCGCCCCTTAATAGCCTCTTACCTTAATTTATATAATCCTTACCTTAATATATATAACATAGCCCCTACATAGCCTCTCCATCGCCCCTAAATAGCCCCTTACCCTAATTTATATAACATAGCCCCTACATAGCCTCTCCATCGCCCCTTAATAGCCCCTTACCTTAATTTATATAACATAGCCTCTACATAGCCTCTCCATCGCCCCTTAATAGCCCCTTACCTTAATTTATATAACATAGCCCTACATAGCCTCTCCATCGCCCCTTAATAGCCCCTTACCTTAATTTATATAGCATAGCCCCTACATAGCCTCTCCATCGCCCCTTAATAGCCTCTTACCTTAATTTATATAATCCTTACCTTAATATATATAACATAGTCCCTACATAGCCTCTCCATCGCCCCTAAATAGCCCCTTACCCTAATTTATATAACATAGCCCCTACATAGCCTCTCCATCGCCCCTTAATAGCTCCTTACCTTAATTTATATAACATAGCCCCTACATAGCCTCTCCATCGCCCCTTAATAGCCCCTTACCTTAATTTATATAACATAGCCTCTACATAGCCTCTCCATCGCCCCTTAATAGCCCCTTACCTTAATTTACATAACATAGCCCTACATAGCCTCTCCATCGCCCCTTAATAGCCCCTTACCTTAATTTATATAGCATAGCCCCTACATAGCCTCTCCATCGCCCCTTAATAGCCTCTTACCTTAATTTATATAATCCTTACCTTAATATATATAACATAGTCCCTACATAGCCTCTCCATCGCCCCTAAATAGCCCCTTACCCTAATTTATATAACATAGCCCCTACATAGCCTCTCCATCGCCCCTTAATAGCTCCTTACCTTAATTTATATAACATAGCCCCTACATAGCCTCTCCATCGCCCCTTAATAGCCCCTTACCTTAATTTATATAACATAGCCTCTACATAGCCTCTCCATCGCCCCTTAATAGCCCCTTACCTTAATTTACATAACATAGCCCTACATAGCCTCTCCATCGCCCCTTAATAGCTCCTTACCTTAATTTATATAGCATAGCCCCTACATAGCCTCTCCATCGCCCCTTAATAGCCTCTTACCTTAATTTATATAATCCTTACCTTAATATATATAACATAGCCCCTACATAGCCTCTCCATCGCCCCTAAATAGCCCCTTACCCTAATTTATATAACATAGCCCCTACATAGCCTCTCCATCGCCCCTTAATAGCCTCTTACCTTAATTTATATAACATAGGCCCTACAAAGCATCTCCATCGCCCCTTAATAGCCCCTTACCTTAATTATATAACATAGCCCCTACATAGCCTCTCCATCGCCCCTTAATAGCCTCTTACCTTAATTTATATAACATCTCTCCTACATCGCCCCTTCATCGCTTCTTCTCCAAATTTATATTACATTGCAACTTGATGGCCCCTACATGGCTCCTTCATCGCTCCTACATCGCTCCTTCATCGCTCCTTCTCCAAATTTATATTAAATTGTACTGTGATGGCCCCTACATCGCTCCTACATCGCCCCTTCATCGCTCCTTCTACAAATTTATATTACATTGCAACTTGATGGCCCCTACATCGCTCCTACATCGCTCCTACATCGCTCCTCCATCGCCCCTTCATCGCTCCTTCTCCAAATTTATATTACATTGCAACTTGATGGCCCCTACATCGCTCCTACATCGCTCCTACATCGCTCCTCCATCGCCCCTTCATCGCTCCTTCTCCAAATTTATATAACATTGCAACTTGTTGGCCCCTACATCGCTGCTACATCGCTCCTCCATCGCTCCTACATCGCCCCTTCATCGCTCCTTCCACAAATTTATATTACATTGTACTTTGATGGCCCCTACATCTCTCCTCCATCGCTCCTCCATCGCCCCTTAATAGCCCCTTACCTTAATTTATATAAAAAAGCCCCTACATAGCCTCTCCATCGCCCCTTAATAGCTCCTTACCTTAATTTATATAACATAGCCCCTACATAGCCTCTCCATCGCCCCTTAATAGCCCCTTATCTTAATTTATATAACAAAGCCCCTACATAGCCTCTCAATCGCCCCTAATAGCCCCTTACCTTTATTTATATAACAAAGCTCCTACATAGCCTCTCCATCGCCCCTTAATAGTTCCTTACCTTAATTTATATAACATAGCTCTTACATAGCCTCTCAATCGCCCCTTAATAGCCCCTTACCTTAATTTATATAGCATAGCCCCTACATAGCCTCTCCATCGCCCCTTAATAGCCCCTTACCTTAATTTATATAACATAGCCTCTACATAGCCTCTCCATCGCCCCTTAATAGCCTCTTACCTTAATTTATATAACATAGCCCTACATAGCCTCTCCATCGCCCCTTAATAGCCCCTTACCTTAATTTATATAGCATAGCCCCTACATAGCCTCTCCATCGCCCCTTAATAGCCTCTTACCTTAATTTATATAATCCTTACCTTAATATATATAACATAGCCCCTACATAGCCTCTCCATCGCCCCTAAATAGCCCCTTACCCTAATTTATATAACATAGCCCCTACATAGCCTCTCGTTCGCCCCTTAATAGCTCCTTACCTTAATTGATATAACATAGCCCCTACATAGCCTCTCCATTGCCCCTTAATAGCCCCTTACCTTAATTTATATAACATAGCCTCTACATAGCCTCTCCATCGCCCCTTAATAGCCCCTTACCTTAATTTATATAACATAGCCCTACATAGCCTCTCCATCGCCCCTTAATAGCCCCTTACCTTAATTTATATAGCATAGCCCCTACATAGCCTCTCCATCGCCCCTTAATAGCCTCTTACCTTAATTTATATAATCCTTACCTTAATATATATAACATAGCCCCTACATAGCCTCTCCATCGCCCCTAAATAGCCCCTTACCCTAATTTATATAACATAGCCCCTACATAGCCTCTCCATCGCCCCTTAATAGCCCCTTACCTTAATTTATATAACATAGCCTCTACATAGCCTCTCCATCGCCCCTTAATAGCCCCTTACCTTAATTTATATAACATAGCCCTACATAGCCTCTCCATCGCCCCTTAATAGCCCCTTACCTTAATTTATATAGCATAGCCCCTACATAGCCTCTCCATCGCCCCTTAATAGCCTCTTACCTTAATTTATATAATCCTTACCTTAATATATATAACATAGTCCCTACATAGCCTCTCCATCGCCCCTAAATAGCCCCTTACCCTAATTTATATAACATAGCCCCTACATAGCCTCTCCATCGCCCCTTAATAGCTCCTTACCTTAATTTATATAACATAGCCCCTACATAGCCTCTCCATCGCCCCTTAATAGCCCCTTACCTTAATTTATATAACATAGCCTCTACATAGCCTCTCCATCGCCCCTTAATAGCCCCTTACCTTAATTTACATAACATAGCCCTACATAGCCTCTCCATCGCCCCTTAATAGCTCCTTACCTTAATTTATATAGCATAGCCCCTACATAGCCTCTCCATCGCCCCTTAATAGCCTCTTACCTTAATTTATATAATCCTTACCTTAATATATATAACATAGCCCCTACATAGCCTCTCCATCGCCCCTAAATAGCCCCTTACCCTAATTTATATAACATAGCCCCTACATAGCCTCTCCATCGCCCCTTAATAGCCTCTTACCTTAATTTATATAACATAGGCCCTACAAAGCATCTCCATCGCCCCTTAATAGCCCCTTACCTTAATTATATAACATAGCCCCTACATAGCCTCTCCATCGCCCCTTAATAGCCTCTTACCTTAATTTATATAACATCTCTCCTACATCGCCCCTTCATCGCTTCTTCTCCAAATTTATATTACATTGCAACTTGATGGCCCCTACATGGCTCCTTCATCGCTCCTACATCGCTCCTTCATCGCTCCTTCTCCAAATTTATATTAAATTGTACTGTGATGGCCCCTACATCGCTCCTACATCGCCCCTTCATCGCTCCTTCTACAAATTTATATTACATTGCAACTTGATGGCCCCTACATCGCTCCTACATCGCTCCTACATCGCTCCTCCATCGCCCCTTCATCGCTCCTTCTCCAAATTTATATTACATTGCAACTTGATGGCCCCTACATCGCTCCTACATCGCTCCTACATCGCTCCTCCATCGCCCCTTCATCGCTCCTTCTCCAAATTTATATAACATTGCAACTTGATGGCCCCTACATCGCTGCTACATCGCTCCTCCATCGCTCCTACATCGCCCCTTCATCGCTCCTTCCACAAATTTATATTACATTGTACTTTGATGGCCCCTACATCTCTCCTCCATCGCTCCTCCATCGCCCCTTAATAGCCCCTTACCTTAATTTATATAAAAAAGCCCCTACATAGCCTCTCCATCGCCCCTTAATAGCTCCTTACCTTAATTTATATAACATAGCCCCTACATAGCCTCTCCATCGCCCCTTAATAGCCCCTTATCTTAATTTATATAACAAAGCCCCTACATAGCCTCTCAATCGCCCCTAATAGCCCCTTACCTTTATTTATATAACAAAGCTCCTACATAGCCTCTCCATCGCCCCTTAATAGTCCCTTACCTTAATTTATATAACATAGCTCTTACATAGCCTCTCAATCGCCCCTTAAAAGCCCATTACCTTAATTTATATAACATAGCCCCTACATAGCCTCTCCATCGCCCCTTACCTTAATTTATATAACATAGCCCCTACATAGCCTCTCCATCGCCCCTTAATAGCTCCTTACCTTAATTTATATAACATAGCCCCTACATAGCCTCTCCATCGCCCCTTAATAGCCCCTTACCTTAATTTATATAACATAGCCTCTACATAGCCTCTCCATCGCCCCTTAATAGCCCCTTACCTTAATTTATATAACATAGCCCTACATAGCCTCTCCATCGCCCCTTAATAGCCCCTTACCTTAATTTATATAGCATAGCCCCTACATAGCCTCTCCATCGCCCCTTAATAGCCTCTTACCTTAATTTATATAATCCTTACCTTAATATATATAACATAGCCCCTACATAGCCTCTCCATCGCCCCTAAATAGCCCCTTACCCTAATTTATATAACATAGCCCCTACATAGCCTCTCCATCGCCCCTTAATAGCTCCTTACCTTAATTGATATAACATAGCCCCTACATAGCCTCTCCATTGCCCCTTAATAGCCCCTTACCTTAATTTATATAACATAGCCTCTACATAGCCTCTCCATCGCCCCTTAATAGCCCCTTACCTTAATTTATATAACATAGCCCTACATAGCCTCTCCATCGCCCCTTAATAGCCCCTTACCTTAATTTATATAGCATAGCCCCTACATAGCCTCTCCATCGCCCCTTAATAGCCTCTTACCTTAATTTATATAATCCTTACCTTAATATATATAACATAGCCCCTACATAGCCTCTCCATCGCCCCTAAATAGCCCCTTACCCTAATTTATATAACATAGCCCCTACATAGCCTCTCCATCGCCCCTTAATAGCCCCTTACCTTAATTTATATAACATAGCCTCTACATAGCCTCTCCATCGCCCCTTAATAGCCCCTTACCTTAATTTATATAACATAGCCCTACATAGCCTCTCCATCGCCCCTTAATAGCCCCTTACCTTAATTTATATAGCATAGCCCCTACATAGCCTCTCCATCGCCCCTTAATAGCCTCTTACCTTAATTTATATAATTTTTACCTTAATATATATAACATAGGCCCTACATAGCCTCTCCATCGCCCCTAAATAGCCCCTTACCCTAATTTATATAACATAGCCCCTACATAGCCTCTCCATCGCCCCTTAATAGCTCCTTACCTTAATTTATATAACATAGCCCCTACATAGCCTCTCCATCGCCCCTTAATAGCCCCTTACCTTAATTTATATAACATAGCCTCTACATAGCCTCTCCATCG
Source organism: Acartia tonsa (assembly GCF_053477335.1). Lineage (NCBI taxonomy): Eukaryota > Metazoa > Arthropoda > Copepoda > Calanoida > Acartiidae > Acartia > Acartia tonsa. The sequence continues at coordinate 50,086,042 of NC_137268.1, forward strand.
CCCCTTAATAGCCCCTTACCTTAATTTACATAACATAGCCCTACATAGCCTCTCCATCGCCCCTTAATAGCTCCTTACCTTAATTTATACAGCATAGCCCCTACATAGCCTCTCCATCGCCCCTTAATAGCCTCTTACCTTAATTTATATAATCCTTACCTTAATATATATAACATAGCCCCTACATAGCCTCTCCATCGCCCCTAAATAGCCCCTTACCCTAATTTATATAACATAGCCCCTACATAGCCTCTCCATCGCCCCTTAATAGCCTCTTACCTTAATTTATATAACATAGGCCCTACAAAGCATCTCCATCGCCCCTTAATAGCCCCTTACCTTAATTATATAACATAGCCCCTACATAGCCTCTCCATCGCCCCTTAATAGCCTCTTACCTTAATTTATATAACATAGCCCCTTCATAGCCTCTTCATCGCCCCTTACCTTAATTTATATAACATAGGCCCTTTATGGCTCCTGTACAGCCTCTGTAATTGTATTGCCCCTTCATTATAGAAGGTAGGGCATTAAGGTAAGGAAGGAATGTGACCCTCTACAGTTTTAAATTTAAGTTTTAAAAGGATGACAAGGATGACAACATTTATAAAAGCAAAGCTCTGAAACGGTAGAAAAAAGTTTAATGAACATTAATAATGTAGAGTGTCAGAACTGAATAGTCAGAACATAAATTTAAAATTCGAAACAAAATTGTAAGTAAATTTATTGAGAAATTGCTTACATGCAGGAAAATGCTTAAGGACGTACTCACATTTTTTGGACTTGATTATAGATATGATTCGCTTATAACATTCTATTTTGTTGTCCTAGGAATCAGTATCCCAGAAATCAGATTAATCGGATAATTTTGATACATAAAAATTTGTTCTAAGTTAATAATTAGTATGCTTAAAATGGACGTACGGATATTCTGATAATGATTATAGACTTTCTAAATCGTACCTTTCTACTACAGGAATCACATGCCTAAATTAACGAAAATAGCTAACCGTTACAGACGTACGGACTGATCCTTAATATAGAAAAGCTTTGCTTTTAAAAAGTTAAAAAGATTTTTTGAGGGGATTGGGTAATATTTTTCTAGGGGTGAATTTTCTGGGAGGGTGGAGATACCCTCCCTCGAAATAATTATAAACCCTCTATGAACTTAAAAGAAGCTTCACTGTAAAGGAGAACCATATAGGTTCAGCGGTTAGCTTTTCTACAGACAAAAAAAAGATTACTACTTTATATAATAGGTTATGAAAAAGGAAAAAAAAGCAAGATAACAAGGATAACAACATTCACAAAAGCAAAGCTCTAAAATCAGGAGGTCAAACATAAATTTTGTTAAAATTAGCGTAAATCTATAATACAAAGTAGAATGATGTCTGTCCATCAATCTGTCTGTCTGTCCGTCTGTCTGTCCGTCTGTCAGTCCTTAAGATCTCGGTAACCACTGGACCGATTATATTCTACTATTCAGGGAATATACCTACTGGTCCTGTGGTGGTTTTAGGCTATTTTCTTGGGGGGTGGGATACCCCCAACCCCCCCAAAAACAAAAAAATCCCCCCCCATTTTTTTTTTGCTGAAGATTTTCTTGGTCCTATTACGAATTTCGCCAAAAAAAATTTTTATCACCTCTTGGGGCAAAGCCCCTAGAGGCTAGGGGCGAATCTGCTAGTATAGAATATAGTAAAAGGGCATAATTTTATTTTTAGTATTTGATTATAATACTAAACCTTGTTGTCCTAAGAAACATTACTCCAAAACCCAGATGAATGGGACAATGATATTATACAAAAAAATGGACGTACATACTTTCTAGTAATGAATATAGTATTGTACCCAACTGTTATAGAAATCATTCTGCAAAGTTTGAAATCGATAGGATATTTATAACATGTCTAAATTAAAGAAAATGTCGTCAAACCGTTTGGACGTACGGACAAACCAATCCTTACTATAGAAAAGTTTCGCATTTAAAAAGGAAAATTATAATGAAAATATAATGAATTAATAAAATAAATATAAATAATATAATAACATAATGAAATAAAGAAAAAAAAATAAACTAAGAGAATGAAATTTTTTAGTTAAATAGAATATTGAATAAGGATCATATAATGGACAAACAGACAAAGTAAGTTATAGAGCAGACTTTAAGAGAATATGCTATTACTCAAAGATTATCACGAAACCTAAGTCTTTTGAAGCATAATTGAGAGACAGACAAAATAATTTATAGACTGGATATACATATGTCATGGGAATATTCACTAAAAATCTCAACAGTCTATCTTTAACAATAGCAGAGAAAACCACATGCTTAACTTAATGAGAAGAGCAATGACGAAAGGACTAACCCTAATTGTAGAAAAGTCTCTCTTTTAACAAAAAAAGTATTTTTTTTGGTCTGAAGCTTAAAAATTTCATAAACTGACTAAATTCTCCATTTAAGGGAAGCTTCACATAGGTCATGGGATGGTTTTTTGCTTTTTCATTTTCAGATTTAAGCCCCTAATTGGTTTAGGCTATTTTTCTGCCTCCTTACATTAAAAAGAGCGCAGCTGCAAGTGAATAAGAAAAGAGAAATATAAAAGAAGAATACATATTATCCTATTATATAAAGTAGTAAAACATAAACAAACGTTGGAGTGGACAAACCTAGGAATGGGACAATCGTCGGAGTGGACATTGCTTATGTAAAACGCAGGAGTGTCTTTTATTTTATTTATAAGATAAAAATCTTTCAAAACAAAAAAAAATCTTGAATATCTTTTCTCACAGACTGAAATTTTAAAATCAGTCTAACAGTTTTCCAAAGTAGGTAAGTTCTATCGAAAGGCAAAGGTTTGAAACAGATAGAACATTTCATTAAACTAAAACATATTTTTTTCTCACATTGTTTACAACTGTCAAATATGTTTTTTTATATGCCTAACCCCTGCAGGGGGCTTATTTGTATATTTATATCTTAACCTAACCTAACCTGTGTAGAAATAACTAAACAAATGTTGTTGAAACCTAATTTTTAAGATATTATAGACACTTCTGCGTTTTACTTATATAATGTCCACTCCGACATTTGTCCGAAACATCCTGCGTTTGTCCACGTTAATAAGGCTTTCTGTTCTGAAACTTAAGATCTCAATAACTACTAAACAGATTGGGCTTTCTATTTCAGGTAAGCTTAATATTTGTCTTGTAATGGCTTTAGGCTATTTTATTTTAAGTCGAGGGATGGTTTTAGGCTATTCTATTTTAAGTCCTGGGAAGGTTTTAGGCTTTAATTCATTCCCCTTTGAATACAGAGCCAATAGATGCTGGGGGCGTAGCCGCTAGTCGATATACAAAGTTTTTTTTTGTCTGTAGCAAAGGATCTCGTTTGCTGCTAAACCGATATGATGTATGTCTGTCTGTCTATACCGTAGGATCTTGCTAACCGCTGAGTCCTGAGATGATTTTAAGATAGTTTATTTTTTTTCCTTATAATAAAATAACAGGATATTTGTCCATAAAAAGCGAAGCAATATCTTAATTTTTGTTGTTGGAACTGTTATTCAGTTGATTATACCAAGGATCTAAAGGAATAAGACAATGGCCGATAAATTTTTATCCATCCCTAATAACGATACACAAAATTGCAACACTACAACCAAAATATGACAAAAGTCCCCAAAGTTTTGAGCCAACGAATAAGAAAACTTCATTATAAAACTTTGGAGACTATTGTAAAAATTGCCTAATGTTTCCTTTCTCCCTGAGATTATACAGACTATCCTTAAACTAATATTTACATTAACGTAACAGTATCAACTGAACCGATATGCTTCTCCTTTACATTGAAGCTTATTTTACTCGCAGGAAAAGTTTTCATTTTGGGGAGGGGACCAACACTTTCAGCCCCCGGAAGGTATCACTTCCCTTAAATTCTTAACCTTCCCCCTCCCCCCCCTCTCCACCACATCTATTCATTAAAGTACTCCTAGGGTCATCTATGGGATTAGCCGTTAGTGACTTAAAAATAATTCAAGTGCAATGATATATTTACCAAATTAATACGATAATTTTGTATACATTTTTTATGAAAAAAAATTATTTTGCCAAAGGCAGCCAAAAAATAAGCAGCAAATATTTCAAAAATGCTCTGATAATCAGAGATCTACAGGGATAAGACGATTGTCGATAAAATGATATATATACATATATACAGTGTGTTTTTTATGAGAACTTTTTTGAAAGCAATTTTACCTTACTTATAGTTATCAGAATTTAATGATTAATGGCTTATTCTCTTCTTTTTTATAACCTTTAATAGAAAAGCAAAAAATATTTCAGTTTTTATTCAAAAAGTACAGTAAATTAAAAAATTTAAAACTTAGGTGTCAACATCTAAAAATGGTTTTAGTGCATTTTTCTTATAATCTACCTTTGCAAGAATGGCTGCAAAACGCTTCAAAGTTGAGATATAGAGCTAAAAATTTATATAGATACTATTTGTGACATGTACTAGAACATTTTGAAATTTGAAGGCCATATCTCAACCAGGGAGGGAATACTGGCCCCCCAATGTACTCCCTCCATTCTTGGAAAGGGTAGAAGATTTGAGCATAAGAAAAATGCGCTAAAACCATTTCTCGTATTCATTTGAATCCGGTGGATAGGAACCGGTTCTCATCCATACGAAAAAACTATGTCTAGCATCGTATTATATCCAGCTTTCTACGAATATAGATATGTACAATCATAAGATTAAACCCAGTTTTTTTAGCCGGTGCCTTCGGCACCTCGGGCCTAAAAAAACTAGTTTTAATCTCATAATTGTACTTTTTATATCCGCGGAAAGCCGTTTATAATACTATGCGAGAAATAACTATTTTAGATGTTGACACCCATGTTTTGAAATTTTGAATTTACTGTACTTTTTAAATAAAAACTGAAATATTTTTTTGCTTTTCTGTTAATGGTTATAAAAAACGAAGAGAATAAGCCATTACTCATTAAATTCTGATAACTATAAGTAGGGTAAAATTGCTTTCAAAAATGCTCTCATAAAAAAAAAACACTGTATATATATGTATGTTTATATATTAATTATTCCCATTGATGATTCACAAAATTACCCCTTCTTTAGTTTAGAATTAGTGGTTAAAACATTTAGACACTCAACTTAATGAACTAAACAATCACAAAACAATAAAAAGCCCCCAAGGTTGTTAATCTAACGAATAAGAAAACGGTATTATAAAACTTTGGAGACTAGACAGCACTCTTGGATAAGCCAACTTATAACACTTTGGGAACTATCCTAATCCTCCCTGGCGAAATGACAATGAGATTTTTTGGTAAATTTGTGGCAAACTTTATTCTTAATAAATTAGCACTTGCCAAAATTATACTGGAGAGATATTTCATTGAAGGATAAATCTTTTTTTTTGCCCAAACTTTTCGTCAGCCAATAATAACAGATAAGTTAAACATTGTAAAAATGATATAGTAACTTAACTCGAGTTGTCAACGGCAGAAATTAGGTCCTGAGATGGTTTTAGGCCTGGAAAGGTTTATAACAATTTTATCTGTATTTCTTAAAATAAATTAACAGAATCTTTGTCTGTATGTATGAATGTCTGTCTGTACCGAAGGATCTTGCTAACCGCTGAACCAATATGGTTCTCCTTTACAGTGAAGATTCCTATAGGTCCTGAGATTGTTCTCTTTAATAGGGTAGCTTCTCATAGGTCCTGGGGAGGTTAATAACTATTTTATTTTAATCCTTATAATAAAGTAACAGGATCTTTGTCTGTATGTATGTAGAGGCTATGTTATATAAATTAAGGTAAGGGGCTTTTAAGTGGCGATGGAGGGCTATTAAGGGGCGATGGAGAGGCTATGTTATATAAATTAAGGTAAGGAGCTATTAAGGGGCGATGGAGAGGCTATGTAGCGGCTATGTTATATAAATTTGCTATTAAGGGGCGATGGAGAGGCTATATAGGGGCTATTTTATATAAATTAAGGTAAAGGACTATTAAGGGGCGATGGAGAGGCTATGTAGGGGCTATGTTATATAAATTAAGGTAAGGGGCTATTAAGGGGCGATGGAGAGGCTATTTAGGGGCTATGTTATATAAATTCGGGTAAGGGGCTATTAAGGGGCGATGGGGAGGCTATGTAGGAGCTATGTTATATAATTAAGGTAAGGGGATATTAAGGGGCGATGGAGAGGCTATGTAGAGGCTATGTTACATAATTAAGGTAAGAGGCTATTATGGGGCGATGGAGAGGCTATGTAGGAGCTTTGTTATATAGATTAAGGTAAGGGGCGATGGAGAGGCTATGTAGGGGCTATGTTATATAAATTAAGGTAATGGGCTTTTAAGGGGCGATTGAGAGGCTATGTAAGAGCTATGTTATATAAATTAAGGTAAGAGGCTATTAAGGGGCGATTGAGAGGCTATGTAGGGGCTATGTTACATAATTAAGGTAAGGGGCTATTAAGGGGCGATGGAGAGGCTATATAGGAGCTTTGTTATATAAATTTAGGTAAGGGGCTATTAAGGGGCGATGGAGAGGCTATGTAGGGGCAATGTTATATAATTAAATTAAGTGGCTATTAAGGGGCGATAGAGAGGCCATATAGGAGCTTTGTTATATAAATTAAGGTAAGGGGCTATTAAGGGGCGATGTAGGGGCCATCAAGTTGCAATGTAATATAAATTTGGAGAAGGAGCAATGAAGGGGCGATATAGGAGCGATGAAGGAGCGATGGAGGAGCGATGTAGGAGCGATGTAGGGGCCATCAAGTTGCAATGTAATATAAATTTGGAGAAGGAGCGATGAAGGGGCGATGTAGGAGCGATGAAGGAGCAATGTAGGAGCAATGTAGGGGCCATCACAGTACAATTTAATATAAATTTGGAGAAGGAGCGATGAAGGAGCGTTGTAGGAGCGATGGAGGGGCGATGTAGGAGCGATGGAGGGGCGATGTAGGGGCCATCAAAGTACAATGTAATATAAATTTGGAGAAGGAGCGATGAAGGGGCGATGTAGGAGCGATGAAGGAGCGATGTAGGAGCGATGTAGGAGCGATGTAGGGGCCATCACAGTACAATTTAATATAAATTTGGAGAAGGAGCGATGAAGGAGCAATGTAGGAGCGATGGAGGGGCGATGTAGGAGCGATGGAGGGGCGATGTAGGAGCCATCAAAGTACAATGTAATATAAATTTGGAGAAGGAGCGATGAAGGAGCAATGGAGGGGCGATGTAGGAGCGATGGAGGGGCGATGGAGGGGCGATGGAGGGGCGATGTAGGGGCGATGTAGGGGCCATCAAAGTACAATGTAATATAAATTTGGAGAAGGAGCGATGAAGGGGCGATGTAGGAGCGATGAAGGAGCGATGTAGGAGCGATGTAGGGGCCATCACAGTACAATTTAATATAAATTTGGAGAAGGAGCGATGTAGGAGCGATGGAGGGGCGATGTAGGAGCGATGAAGGAGCGATGTAGCAGCGATGTAGGGGCCATCAAGTTGCAATGTAATATAAATTTGGAGAAGGAGCGATGAAGGGGCGATGTAGGAGAGATGTTATATAAATTAAGGTAAGAGGCTATTAAGGGGCGATGGAGAGGCTATGTAGGGGCTATGTTATATAATTAAGGTAAGGGGCTATTAAGGGGCGATGGAGATGCTTTGTAGGGCCTATGTTATATAAATTAAGGTAAGAGGCTATTAAGGGGCGATGGAGAGGCTATGTAGGGGCTATGTTATATAAATTAGGGTAAGGGGCTATTTAGGGGCGATGGAGAGGCTATGTAGGGGCTATGTTATATATATTAAGGTAAGGATTATATAAATTAAGGTAAGAGGCTATTAAGGGGCGATGGAGAGGCTATGTAGGGGCTATGCTATATAAATTAAGGTAAGGAGCTATTAAGGGGCGATGGAGAGGCTATGTAGGGCTATGTTATGTAAATTAAGGTAAGGGGCTATTAAGGGGCGATGGAGAGGCTATGTAGAGGCTATGTTATATAAATTAAGGTAAGGGGCTATTAAGGGGCGATGGAGAGGCTATGTAGGGGCTATGTTATATAAATTAAGGTAAGGAGCTATTAAGGGGCGATGGAGAGGCTATGTAGGGGCTATGTTATATAAATTAGGGTAAGGGGCTATTTAGGGGCGATGGAGAGGCTATGTAGGGACTATGTTATATATATTAAGGTAAGGATTATATAAATTAAGGTAAGAGGCTATTAAGGGGCGATGGAGAGGCTATGTAGGGGCTATGCTATATAAATTAAGGTAAGGGGCTATTAAGGGGCGATGGAGAGGCTATGTAGGGCTATGTTATATAAATTAAGGTAAGGGGCTATTAAGGGGCGATGGAGAGGCTATGTAGAGGCTATGTTATATAAATTAAGGTAAGGGGCTATTAAGGGGCGATGGAGAGGCTATGTAGGGGCTATGTTATATAAATTAGGGTAAGGGGCTATTTAGGGGCGATGGAGAGGCTATGTAGGGGCTATGTTATATATATTAAGGTAAGGATTATATAAATTAAGGTAAGAGGCTATTAAGGGGCGATGGAGAGGCTATGTAGGGGCTATGCTATATAAATTAAGGTAAGGGGCTATTAAGGGGCGATGGAGAGGCTATGTAGGGCTATGTTATATAAATTAAGGTAAGGGGCTATTAAGGGGCGATGGAGAGGCTATGTAGAGGCTATGTTATATAAATTAAGGTAAGGGGCTATTAAGGGGCAATGGAGAGGCTATGTAGGGGCTATGTTATATCAATTAAGGTAAGGAGCTATTAAGGGGCGATGGAGAGGCTATGTAGGGGCTATGTTATATAAATTAGGGTAAGGGGCTATTTAGGGGCGATGGAGAGGCTATGTAGGGGCTATGTTATATATATTAAGGTAAGGATTATATAAATTAAGGTAAGAGGCTATTAAGGGGCGATGGAGAGGCTATGTAGGGGCTATGCTATATAAATTAAGGTAAGGGGCTATTAAGGGGCGATGGAGAGGCTATGTAGGGCTATGTTATATAAATTAAGGTAAGGGGCTATTAAGGGGCGATGGAGAGGCTATGTAGAGGCTATGTTATATAAATTAAGGTAAGGGGCTATTAAGGGGCGATGGAGAGGCTATGTAGGGGCTATGTTATATAAATTAAGGTAAGGAGCTATTAAGGGGCGATGGAGAGGCTATGTAGGGGCTATGTTATATAAATTAAGGTAAGGGGCGATGGAGAGGCTATGTAGGGGCTATGTTATATAAATTAAGGTAATGGGCTTTTAAGGGGCGATTGAGAGGCTATGTAAGAGCTATGTTATATAAATTAAGGTAAGGGACTATTAAGGGGCGATGGAGAGGCTATGTAGGAGCTTTGTTATATAAATAAAGGTAAGGGGCTATTAGGGGCGATTGAGAGGCTATGTAGGGGCTTTGTTATATAAATTAAGATAAGGGGCTATTAAGGGGCGATGGAGAGGCTATGTAGGGGCTATGTTATATAAATTAAGGTAAGGAGATATTAAGGGGCGATGGAGAGGCTATGTAGGGGCTTTTTTATATAAATTAAGGTAAGGGGCTATTAAGGGGCGATGGAGGAGCGATGGAGGAGAGATGTAGGGGCCATCAAAGTACAATGTAATATAAATTTGTGGAAGGAGCGATGAAGGGGCGATGTAGGAGCGATGGAGGAGCGATGTAGCAGCGATGTAGGGGCCATCAAGTTGCAATGTTATATAAATTTGGAGAAGGAGCGATGAAGGGGCGATGGAGGAGCGATGTAGGAGCGATGTAGGAGCGATGTAGGGGCCATCAAAGTACAATGTAATATAAATATCAAGAAGGAGAGATGAAGGAGCGATGTAGGGGCGATGTAGGAGCGATGAAGGGGCGATGGAGGAGCGATGTAGGGGCCATCAAAGTACAATGTAATATAAATTTCAAGAAGGAGAGATGAAGGAGCGATGTAGGGGCGATGTAGGAGCGATGAAGGGGCCATGGAGGAGCGATGTAGGGGCCATCAAAGTACAATGTAATATAAATTTCAAGAAGGAGAGATGAAGGAGCGATGTAGGGGCGATGGAGGAGCGATGAAGGGGCGATGGAGGAGCGATGTAGGGGCCATCAAAGTACAATGTAATATAAATTTCAAGAAGGAGAGATGAAGGAGCGATGTAGGGGCGATGTATGAGCGATGTAGGGGCGATGGAGGAGCGATGTAGGGGCCATCAAAGTACAATGTAATATAAAATTCAAGAATTAGAGATGAAGGAGCGATGTAGGGGCGATGTAGGGGCGATGTAGGGGCGATGTAGGGGCCATCAAAGTACAATTTAATATAAATTTCAAGAAGGAGAGATGAAGGAGCGATGTAGGGGCGATGAAGGAGCGATGAAGGGGCACTGGAGGTAAAGGACTATGGAGGGGCGATGGAGAGGCTATGAAGGAGCCATCATGGGGCTATAGTATAGCCTCTTATCATAAGAGGCGATATTAACGCCCCTTCAAAGGAGCTATTAAGAGGCCATGAAGGAGCTATAGCATAGCCTCTTATCATAAGAGGCGATATGAACGCTCCTTAAAAGGGGCTATCACATCGCTCCATATGATAAGAGGCTATGCTATAGCTCCTTGAAGGAGCTATAGAAAATCATCGCCCCATATGGAGCGATGTCATGGAAAGGACTATACCCCATTGTTGTATAAAAAACGAATGCGTGTGTTTACGTTTATGTGTATGTTTTTTGTGTTTGTGCGTATACAACAGCCTCACTGGCCACCCATAGCTCCTTAGCCTCCCCAATTTGCACGTTTCCTGCCCTACCCCAATACTAATATTAATATCATCATACTACCCAAAATATTCTAAATTCCTGGAAATGATAAAGGTTAAATTGAAATTCAACGAATTTTTCTACACATATTTTTCAATTCTTTAAATATGTTTTACCAAATCTAGCCCAAGGTCAATTTTTTCTTCATTCTCTGCTTTAGTCTCCACAAAAACTTCAATATTCTAATAATTTTAAAAATGTCTTAACGATGCCTTGAATTCAGAGATCGAATCACCGCTACACAATTTACAATTTTAATCAAATTAATTTTAGTTGACACAGTGGGTCATGACTCGGTCACTTCTACAATGACCGAGCCAAACTTAACCAACGATTTCACTAGGAACCCCGCCTCCAACCCCCCCCCCCCCCCCCCGTCAACCCACCAAAGGGAAACCAACGGTCACATGGTCACACCGTGTTCTTTGACGCTTGGATCTGGTGCAAGTCGCCTTTTTCAGGATAAGGACAGCACGGTGTGTGGACTAACCAAATGGCATGTCGGTCCTATGGACCATAATCACAGCAGTGATTGGTGTGATATTGACATATTATCACAACCACGACATCCCCTATAGGCAACCAGTAGATACATGATATATGGATGCAATTATACTTTAAACATAACTTATAAATTTAATTGTAAATTGTAATAGTACTCTTGTAAACGGATGGACTAACAACACGCACAGTGTTTTTACTCTATCCGTATAGCCACACGGCTATTTTCCATTGTAATCATTGTATTCTTCTGTTTTTTCCGAAATAAATTATTATTATTATAATATTTTGTTGCTTTTTATTTATGTGTTTTCCTAAAGACAGGGTTTAGTCCATTTTGAACAGTTTTTGTTCTGAACTTTTTCTCTCTTCTAACTGTATCACAGGGTAGACCATACATTTCAACCTGAAAAAAAGATAAACATAATTATAGAACAGCCACTTTACATATTTTTTGTGCAAGGACGTCCAATGGGGGGTAAAGGAGTGTTTTTAAATTATTTTTTTTACCGTTTTATCGTCAATGCAACTTGGGGGGGGGGGGGGATGGGGTTAGGTTTTGACACAAACATCACTAAAAAGTTTCAAAGGCACACCCAAAAATTATCATTATTTTTTAGGGGGGAGTAAAAAAATTGTGCCACTTGCCCCACACAAATGAAAACTACCACTCCTCTCAAAATTATTACCCCAACCCCAAATAAAAAGCTTGCACATTTGTATGGTTAATTGTCCGTTAATCGGCTTATAAAAGGTTCAGAGATCTTAAGGGATAAGAAGATGGCAAATAAAATGTTCGGAAATACTTATGACAAACAATATATGTAGGTATTCGGGTCATGTGAAGGAAACGAACTTGCGGGTTTCGTCGCATTTTCACAGTAGCTTTTGAAATGTTATTTTAGGTTAGGATATGTGATTGCCCCGCAGGGTTAGGCAATTGGCCCCGCAGAGGCTAGAAAAAGGAAAAAGCTACTGTGAATATATGACGAAACCCGCAACTTGGTTTCCTTCACACATGACCCACTTCTGTAAACTATACCATGAAAATCTGGTGCAACATCCAAGTAATAATTTAATTATACTATATCAATTTACCTCAACATAGGTGCCAACATGTTTATCCGTAAGGAACTGTCCACTGATAACCTGCAGGGACAGGGTTGCCGGCACAATATTGTCCACAGAACTCTGGGTGAAGGGATCAAAAACTCGGTCATCTCGGCGTAACACTTCTGGCTTTAGCAGGTACCCTACAAAAACAATCATTACATAAAAGCAGGGAGGGAAGGGACATTGGGCTGTTTATTACACTAGTCCCCAAAGTCCTACTTTGGAGACTAGTATCTTTTCTAAAATAAATGATTTGATTTATAATAGGTACCTAACGTTTTCTTATTCGTCGGCTTAACAACTTTGGGGACTTGAATGGACTTTGGGTGAATTTTGATTGGTTGGTTAATTATGTTGAGTGTTCAAACGTTTCAATCACTAATTTTAATCCACAGAAGGGGTGATTTTGTGTATTATCATTAGGAATGAAATCAATTTATCGGCAATTGTCTTATCCCTTTAGATCCGTGTATAAAAGTAAAAGGATGGCTGCGTGTCTGTCTAACTAACCACTATCTTTCTCCTGTACATTGTAGCTTATTATAGAATGTAACCATCCCGAAGAGAAATCGCCCTAGAAAAAATAATTTCCCCCAGTACAATTTTTACTTGTTCTTTTTACAGATAAAATTGAAAGACAGGGGGGGGGGGGTGTTCAGTACAGAGGTGGCGTCGACAATCTCCCCCCCCCCCCCCCCACAACTTCCCCTAGAGGCCTTTAGGTGCGTAGCCACTAGTTTATGATATTCCTTTAAAGGGACTGTAAACGAAAAAATTCTCATCAGATTATCAAACCTTAACAGTATCTCATTCACATTTTCTCAAAGAATCAAAACGAGCTCTCATTTCCTTAAAAAACGGCCTTTTCCGCCGATTTTTACTATGTCCAAGATTAGGGGAAAAAATTCCGTACTATATAAATGTGCAGTTAATTGCCTTTTTTACCTTCTATAGCTAAAACTAAACTTTTTGACATAGTTCTCTATTTTTCCTAACGGTTAAGCCTACTTTTAAAATAATCCTTCCTTTAAACCAATGTACCTAGTTACTTAGAAATTGATAAAATAAGCATTATATTTTATTTGATATCAAATACAATAACAAAGATAAAAACAGGTTTATTTATTAGTAACAAAGTAACTTTAGTTGGCCCATCTCTCGCCCACCTTTTATTACAAAGGGGGGGGGGCGAAAGTGACACTTTTTGAAACCAAAACTAAAAGTCAAAGGAACTCAACTAAAAAAAGAGTTACAGGTCTGAGATTTTGCATGGCAGTTGCTTTATAGGGGTACAATATGGAACTGTGAAGAAACGGCGGCGCAACCGCCGAAAACCGCCGAGAAAAGGCAACAAAAATTACGGCGGGAAACGGCGGTTTTCGGCGGTTGCGCCGCCGTTTCTTCACAGTTCCATATTGTACCCCTATAAAGCAACTGCCATGCAAAATCTCAGACCTGTAACCCTTTTTTTAGTTGAGTTCCTTTGTTGACTCTTAGTTTTGGTTTCAAAAAGTGTCACTTTCGCCCCCCCCCCCTTTGTAAATAATACAGGTGCAATATTTCTTTATAAACAGTCTGATAAAAGCGTAAACTAATTCTCCAAAGTGGGTTATTTATTGTCCGACACAATAAAAAAGGATATTACCATTTCAAATAATCTCTGAGATTCAACCCATGGTAAACAGTGAGGTATTTTTTGTCAATAATACGAATTTAAAATAAATCTTTATTACTTAAATTCTACTTTATTACAGCATGAATTAACAATTTTATGTCATAATATAAATGCTTAACAGTAGGTAAGTAAATAGCTTAAACTATATGTGACAAGTTAAATATCCCTAGAAACATTTTAATAAAGAAAGACTTTAGGATTTTCCCTGTTTTTCTAGTTTTCCCTCCCAAAATACTGAAAAGTCAAGGCTTAAATCCTTGATATTTTTGTTAATAGGACGTTGTTGGTTGATCAGTTTATTGAAAGATGCTTACCTAGAAAATGAAAATTTTTACCTTTACACTCCCTTTAAGGATAGGAAACTGATTTAAAATTGTGATAGATAAAGTTAATTAAAGAACAGATAGGGTAGTGCGGGGTTAATGCGGTCGGGGGGTACAATTCCGGTCAATCGATCTGGAAGCATAAACAACCTAAAAAATGCATGACCTAAACTTTAATCATTGCCTTGCCTGTTGTGAGATGTACATTACTAGTCATTTTACTGATTGTATTATGTCATGTTTTGTTGCCTAAGCTTTTCAATTTGTAAAGACATTAAAAATTTTTCAGACACATTTTTATAGTAATGGGAAGAGTATATCACCCAAAGGAACGCCTCAAATATTTGCCTGAAGATGTATCAGCTGCATTGGCTCATGTAAGAAGGGGTATGTCTATTAGAAAGACCGCTAGAAGATTTTAGATTCCATATGAAACCCTTGCATCTTTTTCGTATAAGAGGGTGTTCGCGATTTTTGCGCGGTTTGGATTTTTTATGTCAAATCGGCTAGGATTAAGCTAGAAAGGTTTTTAAGGTGTCTATAAAAAGCTCTTTGCATGTCCTAACAAAAACTCCCCAGGATATGGGTTCTATCTCCAAGATTTAGAGTACATATTCAAGATTTTGCATTTTCAAAATTCCTGTTGCATAAAATGTGTTGAAATATTAGAGTTAGACCCCATATCATTTCGAGTTAATTGTCAGGCATGTAATTTTGCATCTTTAGACACCTTAACCACCCTTGTATGTCAATCCTAGCCAATTTGAGACAAGAAAAAATGTATCAAAAACTGCTGTCAAAACTGGCAGGATTTTTAAAATCAAAAAGTTTTGGGGAAAAAATCACTTTTTTTTTCAAGAAATTCCAAGACCTGCGAATCAGAAATTGCCTCTAATTTATGTATAAAGCTTAAAAAAACCTAATCATATAATAAAAAGTATGATATTTTTTTAAAAAGTTTGAATGAAAAAAATTGATGTTTTTTTTGCGATTTGACCGACTTTTTTTCAAATGGGGAAAATGTGGTCAAAAAATTGTCTGATCTGCATGCGACTAGTACCGTTAGAAAGCTAATGACCTCAGCTTTCTACTCACAGTTTAAAATGTTAAAAAAAAATATTTTAAGGGGGTGTTCCACCCCCCCCCCCCCAAAGTCAACTGACCGAAATAACCCCATCTGTGGGGTTATTCCGGTATAGGCCAACCGCCGCCCTTTAAACCGATTTTTGACCGACTTCTAGTTGCGAGATCTTAACGGGACCAAGACAGGCTTCTTCCTTATTGCCATATCGTTCATTTGCACTCTTAAAAACCGGAAAAAGTTTTTGGGAAGTATGTTTTTTTTAAAGTTGAAACAAAAAATTGACCGGAATAACCCCGCACTACCCTACCCAGTTCTAACTTATTTGTTTATTTCTAAGTCTAATATCAGTTTCTCATGAAGTTCATTTCCCCCAAAACGATAAGAAAGAACAGAAAGACAGACGGACAGAGCTTCACAACTAAAAAACTTACCATAACCCTGATTGAACTGAAAAATGCCCAGATTAAGCTGCATAGCTGTGTCCAGAGTTTGGTAGTTGAGAGCCACAAGTTGGCAGCCCGCATTCCAGTAGATCTGCGGTAGAAAGTTAGAACTGTCAACCCTAAAATAGATACATATCTTGTTGAAAAATAAATAAAAATTGAGTGAGTGGGAAGATAAGACTTATGGAGACAGTAAGATAGAGTGATAATTCCGGCAATAAACAATTTTGTTTAGGCTCAAAAATTCTGCTTATTCAGTTCTAACACTCTACAATTAGTGTTAACGTTCGTTTGTCCTACCGTTCCAGAGCTTCGTTTTATTGATTTTGTTCTTTTACATCTTTAAATGACAAAGGACGTACGGACATTCATACGCTAGTTACAGTGAAGCTACGCTCCAAAATAAAAAGCAACCCTACCTGGTACCCTTGGGGTACACCCTGGAGAGTTGAAACTTGTTGTACTTGACAAAGTCTAGAGGATCATTCTTGAGAAGACTAAGGGCAGTCGTCTCTACAAAGGAGCTCATCTCGTACGCACGCCTTCGCTTCTCTGATTGCTCGAAAGACCTAGTTTAAGATATTCGAATATAGACTTTTTTGTATGAAGCTTAAGATTTAAAAACTACAATACAGATTGAGTTCTCCATTTAAGGGAAGCTTTATATAATCCCTGGGTGGATTTAGGCTTTTTTAAGCTTTCCCTACACCTTCCATTACAAATCCCAAAGATGCCAGGACGCATAAGCGCGTAAACAATGAACAACTGTTAAGTTGAGAAAAACATTATTTTGGTATTCTCATATAGGTAAATGTGTTCGTATGTGTTTAGAAGATTCTTAGAAGATTTTTAAAGGAAGTCACTAATGTATGAATTTATATAGAATATGTGAGGATATATTGAAAAGGGAAAATTTGTCGTCAATTTAGGTTGCTAGAATGGACCTAGTTGGTCGTTTCGTTCAACCAGTAGGAGGAGGCAACGGGGGTGGATGGTGGGATTGCGTAGCCAGCTGAAATTATTATAAGAGTACATGAAAATCTAGTGCAACATCAATGTAATAATATATCGATTGATGAGGGGAAAGTTTTGTAATTTTACCTGAAATGAACTGGTTGAATATAGTTGACTAGAGCGGATATTTCTGCGGACGCGGAACTTTCAGCTCCCGCGGTACCCGCGTCAGATGTCGCAATTTCAGTTGGCACATGCTCTGAAGAAAAAAAAACAAGGATGACAACATCTATACAAACGAGGCTCTACAATCAGAAGGAAGGACAGACGAACAATAATCCTTGTAGAGTGTCAGATCTTAATAAGCAGAACATTAATAAGCAAAGGCATTTGTCACGCATCTGACATAGCAGAAGTAGGTTCAACTTTTACTGTCCTTAGCTTTGAAAGGGTTAAGTCCGAGATTTACCGCGTAAAAATGATTCCTATTTCTGCCATTTCAAATGCGCGACATTAATAGTTAGAGTAGGGGGAATGCCTTGGGCAAAAACAGGCGTAACTTATTGCCATGCACAGTTAGGACTTTCCGACAAAGGTCGTGCAAAAAAATAGTTGAATGTCTACTGGGTGTTACCTTACCTAATACCCGTGGCCATTGAGCGTGTTACACTGCACTTCAAGAGTGGAGAGGATTTGCGCTTTAAATCTTGATGGAATAATTCAAACTGTTCAACCAATTATTAACCAACCTGAAGACTCCGACTCATCCTCAGAGTCAGAAACATCACAGTCAGAAGAATCACTATAGTTGTTGTTGTTGTTATTGTTCAGAACAGCACGGTGAGAGGGTGTTACTGGTAACTTAAATACAATAAAATCAACATAACAGTTTCCAAAAGGAGCTTTTTTTACAACTAGCGGCTATTTCAAGAACTATTTCAAAATAACTAAAAAAATCTGTGTAAGATTTAAGAACATTATGACCTTTTAAAGAAATCTTGAGAGAGTCATATTAAAAACAATGTGATGAGATAGTACTAAAATGGTTGTTATTTATATTCATTTACCTCACTAAAACAGTTTCAAATATAGTGAGGACCGTTCCAATGTTATCAAAGTAACTTACCTCTTGATGGGATGGAGTGGAAGGGGTTGAAGGTGTTCTTGAACCTAAAGCAAAGTGTTTCGGTAAATAAATAATTTAGAACAAAAAAATAGCATAGGTAAACAAATACCTAGGTAGGTAAATATTTGATTTTCTTTAGACAATATGTTGTATATTACACTAGTCCCCAATGTTTTATAATAACGTTTTCTTATTCGTTGGCTTAACAACATTTGGGAATTTTGATTGGTTGAATGTCCAAACGTTTCAACCACTAATTTTATCTAAAGAAGAGGGAAATTTTAAGTATCATCATTGGGGATCTTCATCAATTTATCAGCCATTGTCTTATATCTTTAGCTCCCTGGTTAAACAATCCTGCAACTACTCACTGCTATTATTGATGGAGACTTGTTTGTGCACATGATGCTGTTTCTTGTTCTTGATAAGAATCTTGTTGAGGAGCTGGCGTGGACTTGGCAGGTTCACATCCCTGGCCAGTGGAAAGTCAGGTAGAGGTTCCTGAAAATTTGAAAATTAAAAAAAAAATATTTCAAGACTTCTTACTATTAGTAACAAAGCAAAGCTTTTCTATAATAAGGATCGGTCCACTGAAAGTAATGGTTAGTTCTTTTTGTTAATTTAGACATGTTAGAATTGTTCTTTCGCTTTAAAACTTTGTAGGATGATTCCTATAACAATTAGGTACAATTTATAAAGCATAGCAACTCTTAAATTGTTACCAAAAAGTCTGTACGTCCATTTTAAACTTGTTGAATGTTGATTTTTACTTTTTGGACCAAAATTTTTTGATGTGATCTGATTAGGTTCCCTATTCATCTAATTTTCATAATACTTATTCCTAGAACAACAAAGTACAATTTATGTTACAAGCGAGCCTTTTCTATAATTAAGTTCTAAAATGCAAGTATGTCCTTAAACAGTATCCTGTTTTTAAGAGTTTTGCAAAAAATATAATTATTTTTTTTGCTTATTTATTTATTTTTCTTTATTCAGTTCTAACATTCTATAAGTGTTAATGATCGTTTGTCCTACCAGTTCAGAGCTTCGCTTGTATGGATATTGTCATAAATGATTACACTATTGTTTCAAGCTTTATAACTAAACCTGTAGCATCATATCACCAAAGTACTCCTCGCAATACTTGGCTATCTTGGCTTGATGCTTCGGATTGCAATGGTTCTCAAAGCTGAGGATGAGAGGATAGTTGCTGGCCTTGAAGGCATACACAGATATCACTTGGAGCACATCCTTTGCCAACAGGTTCGTCACCAAGGTGTACCTGTACAGAGAACAGAGCTTAGTTTATTCAACAGATCTATAGTATAGATGTACATACAGATAACTACCTCCCCCCTTTTTCAATGACATTTTTTGTCTGCTAGCAAATTGTTTTGTTAATTGGCTATGTTACTATTCCCGTTACCATTGCACATAGGGGCAACAAGGGGCAACAATTCACCACCCCCAAATCAAGTTTTAAACATTCTATGAGTATTAGCATACCCAATGTACATCAGGTTTCAAAGGAATCGTAAAAATACGCTTTTTAAGTAAGCATTCTAATGCATGGAAGTCAAGAAATGCAAAAATTTTCTTACAGAAAAAGGCATACTTTTTGTGTTTCACCGACAATTTTAAAAGTATTATAAAATCTCTTAGAATTAACGTAATTAGACAAAATAACTTCTGATGAGACATGCATTACATATATTTTGACAGTATGAAAGAAAAAAACACAAATTGAAGAAATTAGTCCTAAATAATTATAGTTGAAGTCAAGATTTTAGTTTTTTTTGTTTGTTTTTTAATCAACATTTAAGTAGACAGTATCAGAAAACATGTTTTCACTGGGTGCCACCGGCTAAAAAAGCGATATTTGATTACCAAAAGACATATTATAATCGCCAGTACTGGTTTCATTTACCCCCCCGCGCCCCCGTAGGGGTTTTTAGCGCGTTTTCTGAGGCTGGGTGCACGAAAACTTTGTTAGGAAATTCTTTTAAATGCGCTTTTAAAGTCAAAATGAAAGATGTAATACATATAGATAAAAGACGCAAAAACATAGTTATAAGAAATATTTATTTGATTAGACTTTGAATTAAAGTTGATAATAAATATTTTCAAGTTCTATTGCACTAAATGATGCAGACGGGAGGAAGGGGGGGAAGGCTAAACCTTAATCTAAACCTTTTTATGTTTGATGTTTTAATGTAACTGAATAATCGTTTCTATAGATTAGTACAAATATCAGGATCTAAAGGGATAAGACAAAGGCCAATAAATTGTTGTACATCCCCAATGATAATACACAAAATTACCCCTTGTGTAGATTAAAGTTAGTAGTTAAAACGTTTGAACACACAACTTGAAAACTTTGGGGACTAGTGTTATAAACAGCCCAATGTCCCCTACCTCACTGCGGAAACGTAAAGTTAATATGCAAATAACGTGAGGTTCTTATAATCATTCTAAATTGGAATTAGCAAGTAGTCTATCTGTCTGTCTATTGGTAATGCTTTGATTTTAAATTATGTAGTTACATGGTATTCATGTTTAACATCAGCAGTTTTATTTAGAAAGGGAGGGGACTGTTAATTACACTAGTCCCCAAACTTCAAAGTTTTATAATAACGTTTTTATATTCGTTAGCATAAGAACTTCAGGAAATTTAATTGATTTTTTATTGGTTGGTTCATTAAGATGAGTGTCAAAACTTTTCAACCACTAATTCTCATCTACAGACAAATAATTTTGTAATATAATTAATTAAGTATGTATTTATTAAATATGTATCAATATTGGGGATGTACATATTAATCGGTTATTGTTTTGTTCCTTAGATCCCTAGGTGTTAATATACAAAGTAGCTTGATGTCTGTTTGTCTGTCCGCCCATCCCTGAAGATCTCGCTAACCACTAAATCGATTGAATTCTACTCTTCAGGGAATATATCTACTGGTCCTGTGGTTGTTTAAAGCTCATTTTCAAAAATAAAAACTCCCAAATTTTTTTTTCATATTTCTATAATTAGGGTCGGTCCGTCCGTACGTCTGGTACAGTTAGCTCTTTTACTTAACCTAAATAGGCTAGAATTGTCCTATCGATCTCAAACTTTTCATGCTGATTTCTACAACAGTTAGGTACGACTTAGAAAGCACAGCAACTCTATAATCGTTACCAGAAAGTCCATACATCCATTTATAACAAGCTGATTTTTACTTTTTTGACAACAAATAATGGTTTTGAATGTTAAAAATATCCTATTCATCTAATTTTTTGAATACTGATTCCTATTTCAATAAGGTGTAATGTTATAAGCGAAGCATCTCTATAATTTAGTCCTAAAAACGTCAGTATGTCCTCAAACAGTAACATGTATTTAATCAGTTTTAATTACAATTTTGTATAGACATGCATTAATATTCAGTTCTGACACTTCACAAGTGTTAATGTTCGTTTGTCCTTCCATTTCAGAGCTTCTTTCATGGATGTTGTCATTCTTGTTTAATTACCTCTTGGGGCAAATCCCCTAGAGGCTAGGGGCGAAGCCGCTAGTATACATGTAAACAGTAAACAAGAATCATAATATCATTATAAATATAGATATTAGTTAATAAAAATTTATGTTAATCATGCCCACATTTATAATGGATTTATTAAACATAAAAATAAAGTGAAACTTGTAGCTTGCTAAAATAAGGATCCCCATACACCCCCATTTACACCATCCCCTCCCCTCCTACTGAAATGGATTCCATGACCCCAAATTTGACACTTTAAACACTAAAATCGGACTACAATTGACATAGTTACACTTTAAAGGGCCCAAAAAGCTAGTGATAGGGTAGCTGCGCTACTAAAAAATTCTCATATTGCTCTGATAACCAAAACCTCTAATTAGACATTTTAAACACGAAATTCAAGATAGTTGATGGATAGATAGATGGATAGATATTTAGATGAATAGATAGGTGATTAGATATATGGATAGATAGATGGATAAGTAAATGGATAATCAGATGGATAGATGGATGGATAGATAGAGGGATAGATTGATGGATGGATAAATTGATAGTTAATAGATAAAGAGATGAATAGTTGATGAATAGATAGATGGATCGATATATAGATGGATAGACAGATGGATAGATAGATGGATAGATAGATGGATAGATAGATGGATAGATAGATGGATAGATAGATGGATAGATAGATAGATGGATAGATAGATGGATAGATAGATGGATAGATAGATGGATAGATTGATGGATAGATAGAAAGGGTAAGGGGGGGGCTATTTTCGGGAGGGGTTAATCTGGTAATTTTCTATCTACCTTCATAAAATGACCTTTATCTCCATGTTCCTTTTAAATGACAGAAAAAAACATAAAAGCAAATTTGTTTGTTGTTAAATTACCTACAATAAAGTATAAATGAAATTTTTGTGAGATGAATTTTAAGGGTACTAAATAATTAAATCCCCTTTTTGGTTGATTTGCCCCAATGTGCATTGGTTGATTTTCAAAGACCAAATTGAGATTCACCACAAGGTCTTTGCAATGGGGAAATACAGTTATTTAACCCTTTCTCCCTCTGGTCCAATTTTACTCTATTGTGTCATTACATAATCTAGGGGTGATTGGTCAGACTTCTGCCAAACACCGCCTCATAACTAAAGATGCTAAAAATGGTTCTTGCTGCTATTTCAGGTACTGGACATAAATAGTAAGAGTAGAGGAATAGCTTGGCACATTTCATTACCATACACAAAAATATTTTTTAGAAAATAGGGACCATTCCAAAAACATTTTTTTAAAAGATAGGGGCCATTCTAAAAATATTTTGTAGAAAAGAGGGACTATTCCAAAAATATTTTTAAGAAAATAGGGACCATTCCAAAAATAGTTTTTAGAAAATAGGGACCATTCCAAAAATAGTTCTTAAAAAATAGGGACCATTCCGAATATATTTTGTAGAAAATAAGGACTGTTCCAGATATATGAATCTTACCCATGGGTTATCACTGGCTCATCCTCCTCCTTAGGACCATTCCAAAAATCCAGTTCAATACATCTGCACCCAGACAACAGGACTTGGCGGTACATTTCCAAACTAGATTTGCCTGAATATTAACAAAATTACCCTAATTTTAGTTGGAATTAAATGGTTAGTTAAGTACCTACTTTTTTTTCTTTAATCCAAAACAAATCAAGGACAACTTCATTCAGCAATATGAGAATACCATATCATTATTGGGATATCTTAAAAAGTCATAAACATGCTTATTATAACAAAACTTAGTAATATGAGCAGATCCCCTCTCCGCCGCTACATTAAATTAATAAGGGAAGAGTTTATTCTATATGCCAAACTCCTGCAAGGGGCCATAAACCCATGTGAACTATTTCAGCAAAGCCCTAACCTTGCAGGGCAACACTTCACCCAATTAAACCAAACCAAACCTAACATAGCCTAACCTTTACCTAAGGTTAAAACACTATCTATGGGTCTCTCTACCTTCCTATCTCCCCTTCTGGTAGCTTTGGAACAATCATACCTGTTATCTGATGTCCAGTAAGATAAGTATTGTGACTTGACTTGATGTAATAATCATACCTATTATCTCATGTCCAGTAAGATAAGTATTGTGACCTGACTTGATGTAATAATCATACCTGTTATCTGATGTCCAGTAAGATAAGTATTGTGACTTGACTTGATGTAATAATCATACCTGTTATCTGATGTCCAGTAAGATAAGTATTGTGACTTGACTTGATGTAATAATCATACCTATTATCTCATGTCCAGTAAGATAAGTATTGTGACCTGACTTGATGTAATAATCATACCTGTTATCTGGTGACCAGTAAGATAAGTATTGTGACTTGACTTGATGTAATAATCATACCTGTTATCTGGTGACCAGTAAGATAAGTATTGTGACTTGACTTGATGTAATAATGGGCCAAAGAAAAGTCCATGTCCTCTAACTTTTCCAACTAAAACAAAATCTATTAACAATCTGCAAAAAGAAAAACCTTTTTAATTTTAGAGTAGAGTTGCTACTTCATTACTTAGGGAAATAAATTCTTTACTTTAAATCTTATTTAGTAACCAAAGCATTCCTCCTAAAATATAGCACCTGCAGGTAGAAATATATCTTAAAATATAGTTTAAAACAGGCATAAACCTGTTTTGCTATCAGACAGTTGCAATTTATACTAAAGCAACGGATTTACTGAATTAAATGCAAAATTATAGAAAAGCCTTGCTTCAATACATCATTAATGACCAAGGATGTTCTAGGAGAGGGGTGAAAGGGTTATAACCAGAGATCTAAAGGGATAAGATAATGGCCGATAAATAGATGTATGTCCCCAATGAATGATGATACACAAAATTACTACTTATTTTTCAATTAGTGATTAAAACGTTTGGTCACTCAACTTTGGGGACTAATTAAAAAACAGCACAATGTCCACTCCCTCCCTGGGTAATAATCCCACCCCCCTAAATCAAAAAGCTTAAACATCCATGACACTGACCTTATCTTGTGAGATGACATTATTGTCCTCTGATAGTAGGTACCATAGAAACCCTTCAAGACTCAACTCACCAACATTTGAAAGATCACTGAAAACAATTAAGTAAAATACCTATTAGGAAGGTGAATCGGGTAAAGTATCTAGTTTTATCATAAAGAAATTAATGATTAATAATTCTGTTAAAACATAATTAATTAAATTGTAGACTTTTGACTTTAAATCCATCTACATACCAAAAATTGTAAAATTGAAAATTTTGTAAATTATAATTGGGGGTAGTATATTAATAATTGGGACAGAGAAGTTTTGTAGATTAATCTCAGTGCTTTTATCCCATCTACAAAAGGATATTGACAATTTGGATTAAGATTTGCTGCATAAATTTTTTTAACTACTTATTGAAGTAGAAGTAGAAACCACTTTACCGTATTACGTATTACCTATAATCTACCTATCTATGTAGTATTTGTCTTTCTATCTTGTATCTATCTATCCAACCAGCACCTATCTATCTATCTTACCTGGATGGTTCGTATTTCTTGATAATATTATCTGCCTAATTGTTCAGTATCTACTTATCTATCTATCCAGTATCTATCTATCTTTCTATCACACCTGGATGGCTCGTATTTCTTAATAATATTAGCTATCTATCTATCTATCTAGTATTCGTTCTATCTAGAATCTATCTATCTATATCTCTCGCCTGGATACCTCGTATTTCTTTATAATATTGACACCTATCTTTTATAAATCTATATATCCAACTATTATCTATCTATCTTACCTGGATGGCTCGTATTTCTTGATAATATTAGCTGCCTTTTCTTTAGTAAAATAAGGATGTAGAATCTCATTCAATCTCGAGTCTCTTTGTGTGTTATTCAGAAAGTCTAAATTACATTAATTTTATGTTTTCTTTAGAAATTTATAGTTATTTATCACATCTAATTATATATAGACAGCTTTCCACGAATATTAAAATGAAATTTACATGATTAAAACTGGTGTTCCAGACTGACCAAGTAAGTTTTATAATGGATGTCCATTGGTAATATAAAAAACAGTCTTCTTTCTTTTAAATAGAAATGAGTTATAACACGTATATCCGAAAGAATTACGAAATTATAATAATAAACGGACTAGGTTAGTAAGCTATTAATCAGCTTTTATACCAAAGGTACATAGATATCTACTATGATGAAATTCGTAGGTACCTACCTAAAAATTGTTCACTATGAATCAATCTAAAAACTGGTCACTAAAATATGTAGGTACCTACCTAAAAATTGGTCAACAGTTATCACAAGATTGTTCTTTGGCACTTGGGACTCCACTAGCACAGGTTTGTTGGCACTTACACTCGTCTGACACTGCAGCAGCAATACCATGGATATATATTAAGGATTCCGAATCAGCTCAAATTTTGGACCCAGAATCCGAATCCGCATTCTGGTAACGGTTATGTATAGAGAAGCTACGCTTTCTAAATTGTAACTGTTAAAGAAATCATCATGTAAAGTTTGAAATCGATAGGACAATTTTAATATGTCTAAATTAATGAAAAGAGCTAACCGTTACGGACATACGGTCGGACTTATCCTAATTATAAAAAAGCTTCGCTTTTAAAAAGTTTAAATAAAATAAAAATCACGAAACCTAGTCAAGTAAATTACGTTAACGTGTTTGCCATACATTCAGATTTACGGACATGCCGTAAATTTAAAGCGGCTTCGCCACTAAAAATATAAAAGTATATATCCATCCATCCCTGGTCAAACACTGATCTAATCTCTTTTCTCTGGCACAGTGAAAGATAGAGGTCCTACAAAATATTCAGATTAATAAATTAATATTTTAATTACCTAGGTACCTATGGAAAATTAATATGCTCTTTTAAGTATATTCTACTAAATAAAGTAGTGCGCTTTTTTGTCTGTAGCAAAGAATCGTTACAGTAAGCTTCTTATAATATGTCAAGGGATAGTTTTAAACTTTTTTAGGTGGGTATCTCCACTAGGGTGGTTCGATTTTGGAATTTCACATTAGTAGACATTGGCAAGGGTTACGGGGCCAATATAAAACCCTATTAGTAGACATTGGCAAGGGTTACGGGGCCAATATAAAACCCTATTAGTAGACATTGGCAAGGGTTACGGGGCCAATATAAAACCCTATTAGTAGACATTGGCAAGGGTTACGGGGCCAATATAAAACCCTATTAGTAGACATTGGCAAGGGTTACTGGGCCAATATAAAACCCTATGAAACTTGAAAGAGATTTTTTAATCAAAAAACAACGGGCGCGCGGGGGGTATAAAATGTGCCCGCCCCCTTATAAAACCAAAAATTGAAATTCCTTTAAACACGGGCATGTTGCATATCAAAAAGATCGCATTGAAATGCTGATTACAGATCTGAAAACCGTTTTGAAAAATATTGATTCAGTCTGAAATGATTTTCAAATAACATATCAAAATAAACAATTTTGATTAAATCAGCTGTTTTTAGGTACTTAATGAGATCTTATTCGAACTAGGAGCAATTTTTTTTCAAAACGGTTTTCAGATTCGTAATCAGCATTTTAATGCGGTCATTTTGATATGCAACATGCCTGTGTCTGAAGGAATTTAAATTTTTGGTTTTATAAGGGGGTGGTCACTGGTCACTTTTTCTACGGACGCGCCGATTTTCTTTGGATTAGAAAAAAACCTTTCAAGTTTCACAGGGTTTTATATTGGCCCAGTAACCCCTGCCAATAACTACTAATGTGAAAATCCAAAAAAGATTGCAAATCGACCCGCCCTAATCTCCACCCCCCCCCCCAAAAAAAAAAAAAATTAGGTATTACTTTTCTCTCTAATTATAACTTGTGTGCCCCCTCTATCTTTTACTTCAATTTCTAAGACTAACCTTAAAACTGTGAAATTGAAAGTCATTGCGAGAAATTTCGTCCGTTTTGCCGTGAGGTAATCCCGTTTGTTCCAGCGCCTTCTCCACAAGCTTTCTGTCCTCCCGGGCTGAGGCAAACGTCTTGACAATATTCTTGGACGGAATGTTTTTGTCTCCCCTGAAAAAAAGTAAAACGTAAAAATCTAGGAATCGATCTAGCACCCCAAATAATAGGCATATCTTGATGAAACTTGGTTGAAATATGTAGAATAAGAATTTATTTATTCCCTAAAAATTTTAGTTTTTTATCTCGAATAGAAGCCGAGAAATCACGTTTCCTCCATCTAACTGACTGACGGACGGACAGTATTATTAGACGGAATGTTTTTGTCTCCCCTGAAAAAGGAAACGTAAAAATCTAGGAATCGATCCAGCACCCTAATTAAGTCAAATCTTGATAAAAATTGGTTGAAATATGTAGAATGTGAATTTATTTAATCCCTAAAAAATTCAGCTGTCTTTATTGAATAGGAGCCGAGAAAATCACGTCTCCCCATATCGTTACAGACTGACTAACGGACAGACAAAGTGAATAATAGAGTAGCTTTTTGTCTTCCATAGAAACCAAGAATGATGAAAATATAAATTAAAATTGGAATTCCAATAAAATTAAAACAAGTAGGTATGTTAATGTATGTATGTATGTTAATGAAATCCTTATATAAAAGTAACATGATGTCTGTGTGTGTGTTTGTTTGTAACGAAAGATTTAGCTAACTGATGAACACATATGGTTCTCCTTTAAAATTGCTACGCTTTTAAACTATACCTACCAGTTACAGGAATCATTATGCTAAGTTTGAAATCATTACGACTTTGTCACATGTTTTAATTTTCAATTAGAGCTGTCCGTAACGGACGGACGTACATACGGACCGAACGTAATTGTAGAAAAGCTTTGCTTTAAAAAAAATACATTACCTTACACTTAATAAAATTTGTTGGTGAATTTTTCTTAATGAATCTGCTGCGGTGAAATTTAGAGGTTTCTGATTTCTGAAATAATGGATATATTATTACTTGGATGTTACCCCAGAATTTGATATACTCTAATAAATTGGGCTAAAATAAGGATTCCCACCCTGATCCACCCACTTTACCACATCCCATCCCATCCCCTCCCCCCCCCCCTACTAAATAAACGAACTGACCAATGATGGAGTGCCATGTTATCAACCTAAATTGACGACAATTTTTCCCCTGTCATAATATCCACGTAGGTATATTTCATACAAATGACAAGATGAATGATTGAAAATAAGGATAATTAGGTTCAAGGACATCCTAGGAGGTGGAACGGTTTAAAGGGCTGTATACCCCCCCCCCCCCCCCCCCTACCAACGAATTTTGAGGTTGCCATTATTTTGGTAAAATCAGTTGAAATAAGATGTTTGATAAAATATTTTTTTTTAAATAATATTATATATCTGTAGCTTAAAGAACGATTCTATATAGGAGGGGGTATTCTTATTACCTCTAGGGGCAAAGTCGCTAATTACTTTATAGATTACCTGATGTATTTTTCTAATTGATTTGCCCAAAATTTTGCTACTTCAACCTATAATAGATAATATTAAGTAAAGATTTATTAAATAGATACCTACTAAACATAAAATGACAACAAAAAAATAAAAAGGAAAATTAAAGAATATATTATAAAAAAGTGTACAAGTGTATTTAATATAAAAATAAATAGAATTTATTATTATAAATTGATTTTTGTAGAAAAGTATCACACATGATAATTCATAAAAATTATTTTCTTTGATGTTTACCTAGGTAGTATCGCAGCACTCCTATAGAAATTGATAGGTATATTATTTGAATGTTGCACCAGATTTTCATGTACTCTAATAAAGTGATACTCTTAGCTGGCTAAAATAACGATACCCCCTTTTACCCCATTCCCTTCCCTCTACTGGATGAACGAAGTGACCAATACATGAGGTCCATATTAACAACCTAAATTAACAAATTTTCCCCTGTCAATATATCCACGTATTCTACATTCATTCTCATCATAGATAGAATAGGTTTGAACATCAGTTAAATAATCTTTAAGATTTGATCTGTTTAAGACAATTGTAGCCAAGGATCTAAAGGGATAAGACGATGGCCGATAGATTGATGTACATCCCCAATGATGATAAACATAATAAACCCTTTTGTATATTACAATTAGTGGTTAACGAAACTTTTTATTTCTCAAATTAATGAACCAATCAATCAAAATTAAATTAATGTTCCCAAAGTTGTTAAGCCAACTTATAAAAAAAACCTAATTAAAAACTTTTGGGGACCTAATAAACAACCAAACTCCCCTCCCTCTTTGAGTGTGGCAGCATTACTTATGGAAAACAATTGTTTTTATTACCTAATTTTTAATGAATTTTAGTTTAAATTACATGTAAGAAGTTTTTAACTTTTAATAAGTTTTATATTATAAAATTATATGTTTTATCTCTATCGGTAAATATTTAAAGATTTCATATCTCTAAGAGATTAAATTTTCAATCATATCTGAATGTAAACAAATTTTGATTAATTATTATTTGATTTAAATTCAAAATAGATATAATAGAAAATCATTTCCAGTATGGCTTCGAAGCCGATTAATATCCGCTGGATGAGAACCTGTTCTCAGTCATACTAAAAAAAATCATATAAAGCATCGTATTACAGACAATTTTCACGTAAAAAATTATTAAATAAAAACCATTAAAAAAAGCCCGGACCTTCGGCCCCTAGGAAAACTTGTTCTAATCTTATAATTTTACATAGACATATAAATATCCGCGGAAAGTTGTCTATAATACGATGCGATAAAAAAATAAATAGTTTATTCATTTGTACTCAAAGTTATTATATTTTAAAAATGGAAAAAATCTGCGTATTTCAAACTATAAAAGGTGTTTTCAATAAACAGTAAAATATGCATTAATATTTTTTTAAATGTGGATATCCTGCGAAAACGACTGTTTACCGATAAATTGATGCACATCCCTTATGATGATACACGAAATTCCCCTTTCGGTATATTAAAATCAGCAGTCGTAACGTTAGAACACTCAATTTAATCAACCAACCTATCAAAATTCACATAAGTCTCCAAAGTTGTTAAGTTAACAAATAAGAAAACGTTATTATAAAACTTTAGAGACTAGTGTAATAAACAACCCATTGTCCCCTCTCTATCTCTCTCTGCTATTAAGTATAAATCCTCAACTATTAAAAAAGAAATACGCTAAAAAAAATTTAATCTTTTTTTCAGTTTTCAGAAACATTTTTTTGGAAGTAATTTGATGCGTTTTTAGTGTTCCACTTTGATTTGATGTAATTTTATAACCATCATAATTTAGAGTAAACACAATCATATTTCATCAAATTAATATGTTTTAAAGCGAAGCTTTTCTATAATTAGGGTCGGTCAGTCCGTCAGTCCGTAACGGATAGCTTTTTTCCTAATTTTAGGCACGTTAGAATTGTCCTATCGATTTAAAATTTTGCATAGTGATCCCTGTAGTGCTTAGGTACAATTTAGAAAGCGTAGCAACTGTATAATCACTACTAGAATGTCCGTACATCCATTTTAAACATATTGATTTTTTGATTTTTTATAACAAATTTGTATGTGATCTAATTGTCCGATTGATCTGATTTTTGGTATACTGATTCCTGGGACAACAAAGTACAATATTATAAGCGAAGCAACTCTATAATTAAGTCCTAAAAATGTAAGTATGTCCATAAACAATATCCGGTATCAAGCAATTTTTCAACCAATTTACTTACAATTTTGATTCGACTCTATATATTATGGTTATTCAGTTCTGACACTATACAAGTGTTAATGTCCGTTTGTCTAACCGTTTCAGAGCTTCGCTTTTATGTATGTTGTCATCCTTGTTTGTCTTTAAGTAGAGCTGCAATAACAAGATACCTAACAACAATTTAGTTGAAACCAGGGAGGAAGGAGACATGGGGCTATTTATTACACTATGCCCCAAAGTTTTATAATAATGTTTTCTTATTTGTTGGCTTAAAAACTTAAAGAGACTTCTATTGAAATTTGGTTGGTTGCTTCATTAAGTTGGGTGTCCAAACGTTTAACCCCTAATTGTTATCTACAAAAGGGTTAATTTTGTGTATCATCATTATGGATGTAAATTAATGCATTTGATTTTAAAAGTTGATTTTTTGATAGTGAAGTGTTGCCGCTAGTTGGAGTTAACGAATAAAAGAGCATGTTTATAAAAACTTTAGGTACCAGCATAATTTCCAGTCCAATGTCCCCTCCCTCCCTCGGTATAACTAGATATTAAGTGGTTAATGATATACTTAGTAAACAAAGGCAGATGTTTGTATCATAATTTCCTAGATATTTGCAAGCATAAATAAATACAACTATTATGAACACAGAAAGAGAGGGGGCAATGGACTAGGTATTCTTTGTACTAGTCCCCAAAGTTTTACAATAACGTTTTCTTATTCCTTGGCTTAACAACTTTGTGGACTTTGATTGGTTTATTCATCAATTTGAGTGTTCAAAAGTTTCAACCACTTATTATTATCTACAGAAGGGTTAATTTTGTGCATCATAATTGGGGATGTGTACATCTATTTATCGGCCATTGTCTTATCCCTATAGATTACTGATTATTTATCATATTTGTTTTTGTTTTATTCAGGGTCAAGTATAAACAAAACAATGATGACAACATCTCTAAAAGCGATGCTCTGTAATAAAACGGTAGAACAAACGAACATGAAATCTTGTAGAGTGTCAAGAATTACCTAATAAAGATATCCTAAATTTTATATAAACTTGCTGCAAAATTGCGTACATACAGGATTCTGTTTAAGGACATATTTACATTTTTAGGGCTTGATCATAAAAAAAAGCTTCTAAAATATTGTAAAATCTTAAATCAATTATGAATATTCTAACATGCTTCTATGACTTTAAAGCATTAAAATTTGTTTTTGATTGGTGGAGGAAGTGAACACTAGATGCCTTTTTGTTCAAAAAGACAAAATAGCTATTTCTCGCATCGTATCATAAACAGCTTTCCGCGGATATAAAATGTACAATTATAGGCAAGATTGAAACCTTTTTTTAGCCGCGAGATGCCGAAGGCATGGGCTGAAACAAATGGTTTTAATCTTATGATTGTACATTTTTATATTCGTAGAAAACTGGATTTAATACGATGCTAGCTATAATTTTTTCGTATGGATGAGAACCAGTTCTAATCCACCAGATACTGATCGGTTTCGAATGAATACGAGAAAATACAAACCTTGGTAGCCAGAAGACTTAAAAAGTTGATGTTTGTGAAATCTGTTCCGTACACTATTGTTATTATATTTTGATCTGTGGAATCTGAAAATAAAATTGATTATTATCCTCATCTAAAAGTAACAAGATCTCTCTGTGTTTTTCTGTACCGAAGAATCTTGCTGACCGCTGGACCGATATGGTTCTCCTTTGCTCTCAGTGTAGCTTCTTGGAAGGTTCATAGCTTTTTAAGGGGAAATCCCCCCCCCCTAAAAAATGGGGTAGAATTTAACCCCCACCACCTGAAGTGCCCCTATATGCCTCTAGAGGCACTCCTGAGAAGAGAAAGAAGTAATCCCCAATCAAGATAAACACAACTACCTACCACTATAACAGATTAAAATAATTGGTGGAAAAGTTTGGACAAGATGTAATAAATAAAAGTACCTCTAAGTATTTGTTCCCGTAATTTTGGATCTTTGGGTATTCTAGCTTCAGAACCGGTTCTAACATCTTGCACCTACAGACATATAAGATAAATATATAGATTTAAAAGAAAGCATACAGAGGTGGATATTTCCTACCTTTAAGTTATGTTTGAATATGGTCGAATAGGTTTTAAGAATCCCCATAAAAAAATACCCCCACCCACCCAAAAAAAAGAAATGGATTAAAAAGTTGAAATCGTTCTCCCATATTGTAATAAATATTTACTCAGTAAAACCTACCCACCCCCCCCCCCCTTATCCAGCTATTTTACCCCTAGAAATAATAAGCTTGTACGTCCTTGGATGTTACCAATGGCCGATAAACTGATGTACATCCCCAGTGATGATACACAAAATTACCCCTTCTGATTAAAAATAATGCTTGAAACGTTTGAACACTCAACTTAATGAATCAACCACGAAAGACTCTAAAGTTGTTAGGCAAAAGAATAAGAAAACGTTATCATAAAACTTTGGGGACTAGTGTAATAAACAGCCAATTGTCCCCTCTCTCGCTCTGAAAGTTACTACCTGTGCTAAATCTAGAATGATTGTGTCTAATCTCTGATCCACCAGACACAGGAAAAATCCTTCCGCATCAACCCTCACGTTCACTTGTGACAACGTGTTATCCTGAAATACATAGGTGTAGTTGCAGTGCCCCTAGAGACCTCTGTTTGAGGTGGAGGGGGGGGAGGGAGTTACTCCAAACCTTCACGTTTACTTGTGATAACGTGTTATCCTGAAATATGTATAATTATAGAGTTGCGACGCTCCTAGAGGCCTCTAGAGGCACTTTAGAGGTGGAGGGGGGGGAGGGAGTTACTCCAAACCTTCACGTTTACTTGTGATAACGTGTTATCCTGAAATATGTATAATTATAGAGTTGCGACGCTCCTAGAGGCCTCTAGAGGCACGTGACTTTAGAGGTGGAGGGGGGGGGGGGAGGGAGTTACTCCAAACCTTCACGTTTACTTGTGATAACGTGTTATCCTGAAATATGTATAATTATAGAGTTGCGGCGCTCCTAGAGGCCTCTAGGGGCACTTTAGAGGTGGGAGGGGGGGGGGGGGGAGTTACTCCAAACCTTCACGTTCACTTGCGACAACGTGTTATCCTGAAACATTATAATTATAAAGTTGCAGCGCCCACAAAGACCTCTAGAGGTACTTTAGAGGTGAGGGGGGGGGGGGGGGTTACTCCAAACCTTCACGTTTATTTGTGACAACGTGTTATCCTGAAACATTTATAATTATAAAGTTGCGGCGCTCCTAGAGGCCTCTAGGGGCACTTTATAGGTGGGGGGGGGGGGGGGGGAAGGAGTTACTCCAAACCTTCACGTTCACTTGTGACAACGTGTTATCCTGCTATATGTATAATTATATAGTTGCGGCGGCCATAGAGGCCTCTAGAGACACTTTGAGTGAAGGGGAGAAGAATTACCCCCAAACTTTCAATTTTCAATTTTAAAACAAAAAAACAGGTAATTTTTTCAGCCATGAAAAATTTAATGGACAGACGGACAAAGTAAGTTATGGAAAAGACATGCTACTAAAAACATCTTGGGCTGAACTCGCGCCTATTTGTTTAAAATTGTTCTCAAATTATTCATAATCTAAATATAGATTTCACACAACTAAAAAAGGAGATATTAGATATCAGATTATAATTGAAACAAAAGTTTTCTTAAGTCCAAACTTAAATTTTTTTTCAAAGTAATAGTTATTTATCGCATCGTATTAAAGACAGCTTTCCGCGGGTATTAAAATAAAAAAATTATAAGAGTAAATTCAGTTTTGGTAGCCCTAAGGTCCGAAGGCCCAGCCAAACAAAATTGTATTAATTTTATAATTTTTCATAGCAACATTCGTGGTAAACTGTCTGTAATACGATACCATACATGATTTTTCAGTATGGCTGAGAACCGGGTCTAAATAAGCGGATATTAATCGGTTTCGAAGCCATTTTTAATTATAAATTAAAGCATTCCTTTAAAAATAAATAAACCGCGAAAGCATTTTAAGAAAATCTATGAGCATTTCCTCTGTTATAAAAACAAACAGTAAGAAGTCGGATCATATGTAAAGAGTTGCCCCCCAAGGGCTTTCTGTCTCATTTCTCTATAGGTGATAGGCAAATAGATTTATTATTCTAGATGGTGTGTGTGTTTGTGTGTATGTGTGTGTGTGTAGCCATGACTACTTAGGTTAAAGCAGTAAGAAACTATAGCTACACACACACACAAACTCACACACACACACACACACAAAAAAAAAACACACACACACACAAACACACACACTCACACACACACACAAACCCTCTAGATGGTCAAATAGCCATAAAAAATCCGTACAGTCAAAAACGAAATTTCTAGCAGACAAAGATTTTAGCAGCGAAGCTACTCTATAATTCACTTTGTATATCCGTCTGTCAGTCAGTCCGTAACGCTATGCGATAAATGTAATTTTCTCGGCTGCAATTGAAGATATACAACTGAAAATTTTAGTGAAGATTATTTGTAACACATGACATTAGCGCATCTAACTTACACATTACTGTGTTCGTCGGTCTGTCACTTCAGTCATGCTTCAAAAGCCATCAACCTTATCTTTAAAGTTTTGTTACTTTCTTTGAGTTTTTGCACATTCTCTTTTTTATCTTTGTTATGAGAACTGAAAAGCTGCTCCATAACTCACTTTGTCCGCTTGTTCATTCCATGATTTTTTTGTGCTTTGTTATTTATGGATGTTGTCATCCTTGTTTATTTATGTTCAGCCAGATATGAATGAAATAAACAATAATTGGTCGAATATTTCCGACACTATGTTACTATTGGTAAAATTAAGGGATAGACCATCTAGATTTATATATTTATTTTAATAGGGATAAAAAGAAAGAGGCATTTACAATTGGTGAAAGCTCAAACTATTATAAAGTTTAAGTAGAAAGAAAATAAATTAGGTAGGTATCAAATTAGATAGGTAATAATTTCAAAAAATTACATTTTTTTAGGTACCTAGGTAATTAATTTTCCAGTTTCGCTTCGAATACCCGGTGGATAAGAACCGGTTTTCAGCCAAACTGAAAAATTATGTCTAGCATAGAGTCGTATTATATCTAGTTTTCTGCATCTAAGGGCTAAAATCGAGTTTTAATCTTATAATTGTCCATTTTATATCCGCGGAAAGCTGTTTATAATACGATGCGAGAAATAACTATTTTAAATTGCCGAATTTTTAAATGTTAAAAATATTGAATATTGAGTCGAGAGAAAAGCTAAACATTGGACATTTGAACAAATAAACATTGTATAATGTAACTGCTAAGCGAGAGGTATATAGATATAGACAGGTGTATAGATAGGTAGCAAGGGGGAATAATATGTTCATAATAGATAGTATTAGAAATATCCTTTAAACGGTAAAGGTTAAAGAGAATCTTTTTTTAAAAAAATGCATATATTAAGACTACAATAAAGACTTTCCGAGATAGCGGTCTAGATAGAGACAGACTAACAAACATTCTATTTGTTTTTTTATATCATGAACTTGTCTAGCTAGTAGACTTTAAAATGTATACATTGAATATCTATTAAAACAGAAATTGAAAGGACATAAACATAAAACATATTTTTGCAAGCACAGATATTTGCAAATTTGCTTTGATTTTTGCGACATTTTAGTGTAAACTTTTTAGCAATAAATAAGGACATTTTAATAATTTTAATCTACAGGAGGGGTAATTTTGTTTATAATCATTGTTGGGAATATACATCAATTTATCAATTAAGACAGCTTTCCGCGGATTTTAAATTAAAAATTATAAGATTAAAACCAGTTTTGGCGTTATCCTCTATCGCGGCTAGGCAGGCTAGGAAGCCGAGCGCTGCGGCCAGAGTTCATAGGGGTATTATTTATTAGAGGATAATACCCCAGTTTTTTAGCCCCCTAGGGGCCGCATTTTACCTGGTCTGTCCATTTTAGAAATTTTTCTCCTGCGTGTATTCTTTCATCCAGGGTGTGGCTGCTAGCCCTGCGGGAGTTAGAAAGATGATTTTAACCTAACCTAACCATGACTAAAATCGAATCTTCTCAAATTTTTTGTCTGCTTGTACGCATGAATGCGTAAAAACGTAATATAACGGTTAGCTCATATCGTTAATTTATTCATGTTTGAATTGAGTTATCTATTTTAAACTTTGAATGATTCCTGTAATAGTTAGGTACGATTTATAAAGTTTAGCAACTCTATAAACTGTAAAAGAAGGTTAATTAGTCTATAAAATGTAAAAGAAAGTTTGTTGGTCAATTTGAAATATACCAAACCCATACTATAGAGTAGCTGCGCTACTAAAAATCATAATCAACTTTTTTCCTTGTTTTAATAGGAGAGGTCACAGACGCCATTTTGTTTTGTATATTTTTTTAAATGACAATTATTATAATCTAAAATTAACTGCCATAAATTTTCAATGTTTTTTTCATAAATTTTCACAACTTATTGCAAAGGGGGTTAGTAGCGGCGGATTAACAACCGCCCCCAGCTGCTAACGGCGGCTGTGTTCTATCTTTTCCGCCACTCAGAGCCGGATAATGTTGCCGCCCTGGCACCAACCATTTTATTGGAACTATTAATACTTTTTAGTAATACATTTCTTTTTTTAGTCTGAAACAAATATGGCATTAAATAATACAAATAACAGTAATAGGGTGTCTGTCTGTTTATCTGTGAGTAGCGAGGGATATCGCTAACCGCTGAATTAATATGGTTCTCCATAAAGTCAAGCTTTTCATAGGTCCAGGGAAGGTCTATAACTCTGAATTATTGGTCTAAGACCTCCTAAGAATAATCGCCCTAGAAAAAATGAACTCCCCCTCCCCCTAAAAAAAGGTTGTTTCTTAGAAAACAATCTACGAGTTTAGCTAACTAGAAAATAAATTATAATACCTTTATGAATAGAGCTATAAAATCTATAAAAAAATTGCTAAACTAAAAATAAACATAAAAAAATAACAAGGATGCAACATCCATAAGTAGCATAACTTTATCATGGAATGGACTAACGGACAAAGTTACCTAGTTATTTAGCAGATGTTCAATATTTATTACAAAGAAAAAGACTCAAAAAACTCAAAGTAAGTCACGAAACCTTTAAAGAATGAGGTTTATGACCGACAGACAGACGGACAAAACAATGTATATTGTATAAACTAGATGCTCCTACATCTTAGGAATTAAATTTCAGCTATCTATCTTCAATACCAAGCTTCCGAGAAAATCAAACTTTCCCCATAGCGTGTTACGGACTGACTGACATACAGACAAATTGAATATAGAGTAGCTTCGCTACTAAAAACAGCAACATACCAATATTGATTTTGAAGTAAAGCTTTTCTATTTTGGGATGTTTAGGTATGTACGCAAATGACGGATAGTCATAGCTGGCACCGATTTCAAACTTAGCATGAGGATTCCTTTGTCAATAAGGTATACAAAAATGTAAACTTGCCTGCAAAGTTGCAACTCTTTAAATATTACCAGAATCTTAACACGTCCATATGCTGTTTATTAAGCTATATAAACATAATTCTTAAGATATGTGCAATAATGTAAGCGTAACAACTCTGTAATCAAGTCTCAAAATGTAAATACGTCTATTTCCTTCACTATCAAAAATGTTTGTCCATCTTCATTTGTTATTGTTCGTTTATCTGATAATCTAATAACTTTTTTTAATAGAAATTATCATTCTTGTTTAAATTGTCAAACCAAGTATAAAGAAACATTATTGGAATTTGAAAACTAAATATAAATCGACAATAAACATAGACAAGTATGACCATAAGTAGCGAAGCTGTAATAGGCACTTAAAAAAATTAAATTAGTTGAAATAAGCACAGCAAAATGTAATACTAGAATACAAGGACATGTTAATATATGGTAGTAAAGGAGTGGATCTTACACCGGGTGACCAGATTATCATAATCAATTGAAACTCATAGCTGGCTAAAACAACGATACACCCCAAACTCTCCCCTCTCGTCCTACTGGATGAACTTAGTAACCAATATATGATGTCTATGTTAGCAACCTAAATTTTTCCCCTATCATAACATCCATAGGATTGGTTCCCCCACCCTTAACGAATTACAGTTGGTATAGGAAAGGTATCACAAATTTTTTTTAGGGGGGGGGAGATATTACGTTTGGACGTCCAATCAGTAATATGTGCAATTGACTAAAGGTTATCAAGTGGCTTTCCAAAGATTAAATAAACAAGAAACATACCTAAGAATAATAGATGATTTAAACTAAAACCAAACATACATACCTACCTACTGAAAAATCAATGAAATCCTTCCATGTTTAAGGATAGATATAATAAATAAATAAAAATATGAATAACATAAGCTAAAAGTAGCACAATAATAAAAACAAATAAGTCATAAAAAAAAAAAAATCATAAAAAATAATACACAGGAAGGTAGGGGAAATTAGGCTGTTTATTACACAAGTTTCCAAAGTTTTATAATGAAGTTTTCTTATTCGTTGGCTTTACAACTTTGGGGCCTTAAATAAATTTTGATTGGCTAGTTCAAGTTGAGTGTGAACATTTCAACCACTATTTGTTATCTATAAAAGGGGTAATTTTGCTTCTGATATCCTAAAATGCTATTGTGAAAAAAATCTTTCCCTTTAAACGCTTATGACTCACTTAGGTAGGTAGTACAAAACACTTTTTATAACTAACTTATTGATAAAAATAAGTTACATGCCAAAGACAATTAATATTGAATGATTAGAGTAAGGTGGGCATAATAAATAATATGTATATGTATACAGCTTTAACTCTAATCTCTCTAATAAATAGAGTTAGTACAAAACCAGCTAAAATAATGATTAGAAGAATAGCATAACAAGGACAATAGTTCCATAATTAGCGCAGCAATAACAAAATTAATAAACTTAATAAAAATATTTAGTGAGCTAATACATGGATCTAAAGAGATAAGACTGCAATGGCATATAAATTGATGTAAATCCCCAATGATGATACACAAAATAACCTCTTCTGTATATTAAAATTACTGGTTAATACGTTTGGTCACTCAAATTAATGAACCAACCAATCAAAATTTAATAAAAGTCCCTCAAGTTGTTAATCTAACGAAAAAGAAAAGTTATAATGAAACTTTGGGAACTAGTGTAATAAACAGCCCATTGTCCCCTCCTTCCCTGGAGCTTATAACACTTGATATGAGATGAACGTAAACACCATATTATAGAGTAACTACCTATAAAAATCTCAAATACTTAATGTTTAGGAAGTTGAATAAAAAAGCTATCTGTCCCTTCATCTATATTATTTTAACACTTACATATTTCTCTTTCCTTCTTTTCTACCCCTGACCTTCATATTCTCGGTGTTTCTTTAATACAAGAAATAAAATCATTCTTTTACGTGTTGTTTAAAAAAAGCAGATCTTTAAAATAAGAGTAGGTATGTGTGCAGATTCCCCACTACACTAGTCCCTAAAGTTTTATAATAACGTTTTCCTATTCGTTGGCTTAACAACTTTAAGGACCTTAATGAATTTTGATTGGTTGGTTTATAAAAGTGAGTGTTCAAACGTTTCAACAACTAATTTTAATCTCTTAAGGGGTTTTTGAGTATCTTAATTGGGAATGTACACCAATTTATCGGCCTTTGTCTTATCCCATAAGATCCCAGGTATGTGTGACTATAAATGGATGTAGATTCGTAGAATATACATGGATATATATTTGTCGTCAATTTAAGTTGCTAACATGGACATCATTTATTGTTCAGTTCGTTTTTCCAGTAGGATGGGAGACTGAGAGTGGATCTGGTAAAGGGTTAGATTGTGGAGGATTATTAGTCATTTCAGCCAACGCCAAGTTTCACTTCATTAAGAGTACATGATAATCTGATGCAAGATCCAAGTAATAATAAATCGATCTATCTTTATCTAATAATGTAACTTTCACGTTAGAGGTCTGATTTCCTTATCTAAATAAAACATTACAAACTGAACATTTAACCTTTAGAATAGATTCGCTTCTAACATAAAGTACTTGTAATAACTAAAAAATTGCTATCATGAAACTTTTAAAATTGGTTGTAACGCACGGTTAATTAGCCGTCTTATCTCTCTCCTTTTTGCTCATTTTGAAAATATACTGAAAACATAGAATCACAATGGGTTGAGATTGTAGAAAATTATTTTGAAAATATATTTAAACCACCAGGGTTCTATAGGGATAAGACTATGGTCGATAAATTTATTGTAATATCCAATGATAAACATAATTATACCTTCTGTAGATTCCAATTAGGGGTTAAACCTTTTGGACACTCAACTTAATGAACCAGCCAATCAAAATTCAATGAAAGTCTGTAAAAGTTGTTAAGCCAACGAATTAGACAAAGTTATTATAAAACTTTGAAGACTAGTGTAATAAACAGCCCAATGTCCCCTTCTTCCCTATGAAAATATAAAATCTTTACCTATGGGCTTAGATAGT
Organism: Acartia tonsa; assembly: GCF_053477335.1. NCBI lineage: Eukaryota > Metazoa > Arthropoda > Copepoda > Calanoida > Acartiidae > Acartia > Acartia tonsa. The sequence goes on from NC_137268.1 coordinate 50,127,939, forward strand.
ACAAAAATTTATTTAATAATAAAATGAAAACATAGTATATCATATATAATCACTAAGTATGGGTTCTCAATAGTACAAAAATTGCTTAAAATAAACTGATAAATAATTTATCTAGAAATAAGGTATAGGTAGTCAACAAGCAAAATAAATCTAAAACAATATTTGGGAGGCAAATTAAAAGGTTGTCAATTCTACTTAGTGTTGCCCGTCAAAGACAGCTGAAAATCACGTATAAGTTTCGTGCTTTTTAAAAGTTAATTTCGCTGTTGGTCTAAGCTGTAATTTATCATTTATATGAAATATAAAAATCATTTTTAAAGGTATCTAGGTAGGTGAACACTACCTAGGTGATAAAAAATCTTGATCATATAAAAATTAAAAGTATTTGCACTGCACATTCAAGCAACCGACATGAAGATATTATATTTCGATCTTAGTTAGGTTAAGTAAGGAATATTTGATGCCGTTTAACATTTACTTAACAAAATTACCTCCACTCTGAGAATAAGATTATTAGTTGAAAAGTTTGAACACTATTTGATTAAGCTTTAGTATCCAAAGTTTTAAGCCAAGGGGGGGGGGGGGGGAAGTTTTGACACATTTGCGTAAACAGGGAGCAGCATAGGCTTTATCTTTGGACTGAGAGGATAGGTTATTAGGGATAAAATAATTCTTATATGATGAATTTTCCCAAGTTTTAAGATTTTTTGTATAGGCCTCCAGGTTCCGGAGCTCCAGGCCTCCAGGTCCTCTCTGTACAGGTAAAAATGAAAAAAAAAAATTTTTTTGAAGAGTTAGAAGTCAACTTATGAAACAAAATTTGCATTTTTTTCTTTAAATATGTGAATAACTTTCAAAAATATGCATATTTTGTTTCATAGGTTGACTTCTAACTCTTAAAAAAAAAATTTATTTTTTTAATTTTTACCTGTACAGAGAGGACCTGGAGGCCTGGAGCTCCGGAACCTGGAGGCCTATCCAAAAAATCTTAAAACTTAGGAAAATTCATCATATAAGAATGATTTTATCCCTAACAACCTATCCTCTCAGTCCAAAGATAAAGCCTATGCTCCCTGTTTACGCAAATGTGTCAAAACTTCCCCCCCCCCCCCTTAATTACAAAACATTTTTTGGTACGATTACAATTTACTGTTTTTATGTAGGTACGTCGTTAAGCGCGCAGAAGTCACACATAACAGAACCTAATAAGGAACACTGTTCTGATAATGACTATGCACAAACGTGCCTGTTGAGCCCTGATAACCCCTCCCCCTCATTTTGATAAAATATATAAAACCAGGAGCTCTGTTTTCTAAGGGGTAAGAAACGGGGCAGAAAATGGCCTGAAACCATCCCATGACTTAATACTAAAAAATAGCCTAAAACCATCCATGGACATATATGAAACTTTTCTGAAAAGGAGAACTCAATATGTTTAGTAGTTTTTGAAATCGTAGGCTTCAGACAAAAATAATAATAAATCAAAAAAGATAGATATTTTCAGAAGCAAGGACGAATATTTCATTAATTGCCCTGCTATCCAAATTCATATAATGGAATTTCAAGTATCGTTTCGAACCTGATTAATATCCGGTGGATTAAAACCGGTTCTCAGCCATACCTACTGAAAAATCATGTGTACAGTGTAGCATCGTATTAGATCCAGTTTTCGATGAATATAAAAATGTACAATACAATCATAAGATTAAAATGTTCAAATTTAGAAGTGTAACATTCTTTTTCTAAAAAATTATCTATCTTTGCCATAACTAATGTTCGTTTGTCCGTCTAATTGGTCGAGTCCTTTAAATAACATGGTACCCAATAATCGTATTCTCTCTTTCATTGACTGGCCCAAAACTTTGGGTACTTTTATTTCATTATCAAAAGCCTTAATTTAATGGTTTTCAAATTATATTAAGCAATTTCAAACTTTTTAACCAATAATTTTAATCTAAATACGAGGTTACTTTGTTTATCATCATTGCATTGGAGGAATTGTTCATACATGAACTTATCGTTCATTGTCTTATCCCTTAAGATCCCTGAATACAACGAACTTTAACAATAATAAAATAACATTTAATATGATCACTGATAAATAACAATAATACCTTATCACTTTAAGAATCAATAATACACTTAAAACAAGGGTGACAACATCAATAAGTAGCGAAGCACACAAACCAAATCATGGATATGGACGTACGGACAAAGTTGTTAATAATCAAGATGTTGGAAAACTGACCCCAAAAGTAAAATATACAATAAAACTAAGCAGTCTATCTTAAAAAGCTAGCAGCCGGGCAAAAATCATATTTTCACCACCTAGCCCCTAAATAAAACCCCAAGACCTACAGACTTAGTAAATTATACAGTAGCTTCGCTACTACAATAACATATCATCATAGTTGATTCATATTCAATGAAAAACTAAACATTGATGTCGAACTTAAAACAGGGTTGCCGAACTGTTTTTATTTTTCGCTGCTTATTCGAGTTTGCCAGCCTTATAATGAAGTAAAATGAGCTCTGTCTGTTTGTACCGAAGGATCTCGCTAACTGCAGAACTGATATGGTTCTCCTTTACGGTGCAGCCTCCTATAGGTCCTAGAAAGGTTTATAGCTATTTGGGGGGTCGATGGTACCACCCACCATCCAAAACGGAATCGCCCGCCTCCTCCCCCAAAAAATACGTAACTAACCCCATCTAGCAGCCGATTTCAATATAAATAAAGGCCTCTAGGGGCGAACCGCTGGTAATAGAGTTTTTTTATGTACGTTATGCATGTAATTTGTCCGTTGATATCTCACAAACTAATAAGTACCCAAATTTAGGGAAGCCTTACATATGTCTAGGAATGGTTTTAGGCTATTTTTCTGCCTCCACGAATAAAAAAATTAAAGTTCATAAATGATTTTAGTTATTTTTAAAACTAAAAATTAGTTATAAAACTTAAAATATAGCTGCGCTACTTATAAATAATCCATTATTTTTAAAAATAGCATCGTACAAAAAAAATTGATACCCCTGTCTGGATAAATATTAACTAACGCGGCATTCCCGTATAATAAGTCCGTTTTTAATAAGAAAAATAATATTATCTTTTTTATTGTTGGGTTTTTAATATTTTCCCTATTTTTTTTCTAAACATTGTTTATTAAGATCTCTAAAACAGCTGATATAACTAGTTATCGATTAATGGAATAAAGTACGTGGATATATTGACAGGGGAAAATTTAGGTTGCTTATATGGACCTCATTTATTGCACAGTTCGTTCACCCAGTGGGAGTGAAGAGGATGGGGGGTATCGTTATTTTAGCCAGCTGCAAACATCACTTCAATAGAGTACTTAAAAATCTGGCGCAACATCTAAGCATATCAGCTGAAGCATATTTATTTAAACTTATTAAAAGCGAAGCTTTTCTATAATTAGGGTCGGTCCGTCCGTCCATCAGTCAGTCCATAACGGTTAGCTCTATTGTTAATTTATGTATATTAGAATTATCCTATCGATTTCAAACTTTGCATGGTGATTCCTGTGGTAGTTAGGTATTAATTCTCTATAGTCATTACCAAAATGTCCGTATGTCCACTCCAAGTTGATTTTTTACTTTTTTGTTATAAAATTTTTGTATGATACAATTATTCGATTCATCTGATTTTTAGAATACTGATTCCTATTGCAACAAGGTACAATATTATAAGCGAAGCATATCTATTATAAGTCCTAAAAATGTAAGTGTGTCCTTAAATAGTATTATGTATTTATGCAGTTTTGCAACAAATTTATTTACAAATTTAGAGGCCTTTAGGGGTAAATTGGCATAGCTACTAGTACCTTATACCCAGGTTATTACATATAGCTGAAAAATTAGGTCATAAACCATTGGTTCTATTTATAAGAAAATTCATCATGATCAAGCTTAGTTCTTAACAAAATATTTGTACATTAAACCATGCAATTAAAAACAGAATCTAAATGTCGTTGTCTGTTCAATTTTATTGAAAAATGTGTATAAAGACAAAGGTTGCTTAAAAAGGTGTTAAGGAGGCAACCAATGACGTATCTACGTATCACAGTCAGAAATGTTACATAAAATAAGGATGGGAGTATCCATAGAAGCGAAGATATAAAATCAGACTAATGAACAAACGAACATTACCTCTTGTAGAGTATCAAAATTAAAAGCAGAATATTTATTCAAAAGTGTAAACAAATCGTATATGAACTTGTTACAATATTGCATAATTACAAGATTATAAAGGACATACTTATAATTTTAGGACTTGATTATAAAGATACATCGCTTAATAAATTGTTCTTATAGGAATCAAAAAGTAGATGAATAGGATAATTATACTAAAAAATTTGTTGTCAAAAAAGTAAAAAATCAAGATGTTTTAAATTAGCTTTCTAGCAACTGATACAGGAATCATCATTTAAAATCGATAGAGCATTTATAACCAGGAATAAAGTATAGCCAATAATCGAAATAAATCTAAAGTAATATTTGTGGGGTAGATAAAAAGGTCGTCAATTCTACATGTGTTGCTTCCCAACGACAGCTGTATAGGTTTCGTGGTTTTTTTCTAATTAAATTCGCTGTTGGTGCAAGCAAATTTTTTTAGCATAAATAATTAACATGTTGATTTGAGCTGTCCATTACTAACAGACAGACCAGAATCATAGAAAAGCCTTGCTTCAAAAAGAAATTTCACAGAACCTGAAAAATAATAATCACAAAACCTCTACACTAAGTTTTCCTAAATAGGTGGAGACTATAATACATTTGACATAGCCAAGTCCGAGGATTGTTTTATAGTATCAAAGCAAAGCATCTTCTATTTATGTGTCTGTCTGTCTGTCCGTCCTGTTAGACGATTTGTCTGTAATGCTACAAAAACATATTCAATTTATTTATAAAGGTTTCGTGATTTTTATGTCCTTCTTTCTCTTTTTTATGACCACTGGATACCAGGGGCGTCCAAGCTTTTTTTTTTGGGGGGGGTAAAAAATTTTAGGGGGGGGGTAATTCGTGTTTGGGGGGGGTAAAATGGCGCGCGAAGCGCGCCGAAATTTTTTTTTACCCCCCCCAAAATTTTTACCCCGGGGGTAAAATTTGATTGGGGGGGGTAATTACCCCCCCTAAAGTCTGTTGGGGGGGGTAAATACTCCCCCCAAATCTGTTGGGGGGGGGGTAATTACCCCCCCCAAACTAATTTACCCCGGGGGTAAAATTTTTGGGGGGGGTAATTTAATTATGTAAAAAAAGCACCTACCTAATCTATTAAGTTAATAAGTACTATCGAACACAGTGTCTGACTGATTATGACGTAACAAAAAAATTAGCCAATGAGAGGCCACTATAAATTTTACAATTGGTCAATAACGGCCTCTCATTGGCTAATTTTTTTTGTTACGTCATAATTAGTCAGACACTATTACTGTGTTCGTACTATCCTATAACATAAAGTAGTAAGTAAGGTTTATTTGACTATAGCTTCAGATTTCATTACTTTTAATACTGAGTTCTCCTTTTTAGGAAAGCTTCACATAGATCCCATGATGGTTCCACACTATTATAGGTCAATCCTTTGAGTGGTTTTAGGCTATTTTTCTCCTCCCTTTTTACCCTTTAGAAAACACGAGTTCTTAGATGGTAAGGGCGCCACTACTATTCAAATATATAGTAGTATCTCATTCTTTAGAACATAAAAATACAATAATTAACTCACTAACCAATGAACCAATATGATTATACTTTAAAGTGAAGCGTCTTATAGGTCCTGGTAAGTTTTATAACTAGTTTTGAGACACCCTGACATCCTCCCAAAAGAAATCGCCTATAGAAATTCTTTTTCATTATTTAATAAAATATTTAATTTAGTTAGGTATCTATTTTATGGAATCTTCAGTGCTTTACAATTACATCATAGATCCCCGGGATGGTTTTAGCCCTTATAAAGGCCCAAGCAAATAAAACATGATCAAACTATTAAATTTTTGTTATCATGGTTAAGAACTGTTTTAACTGGTTGGACTATATTGAGGTATAGTCCCTTTTGTGGCAACACTCTTTAAGGGGCGTTTCTTCGTTTTTTTCACACAAGCTTCTCTCCTATTTCTAGCCCCTGCGGGGGGCCAATTGCTTAACCATGTGGGGCAATCACCTAAACCAATATAACCTATCCTAAAATAAACTATCAGTAAAATTTTTTTTAAAGAACATTCAATTTGGGGGGGGTAAATACCCCCCCCCAAAATTTTTTTTTAAAGAACATTTATTTTGGGGGGGGTAAATACCCCCCCCAAAATGGTTTGGGGGGGGTAAATACCCCCCCCAAAATCGTTGGGGGTGCCTACGGCACCCCCAAGGTAGGGGTAATTTTTTTTTGGGGGGGGTATTGTTCACAAAATTTTGGGGGTGCCTACGGCACCCCCAAAATCGTTTGGGGGTGCCAAATGGCCCATTACCCCCCCCCTTGGACGCCTATGCTGGATACTGTCAATTTATTATTTTTTTGTGCTATGCTACTTATGGATATTATCATCCTTCATATACTTCGGGCGCTTTCAAATAAATTTTTTGGGTTTAATATTAAGTTTGGGAAAACAAATTTGGGTAAGATTTACTTCGCCTCTAGACTTTACAGGGAGGAATTCATTTAATGTTGTAGAGTAGTAATTTGTAGAAGGAAGAAGAATTTGTACAACTATGATTTGACCAATAAATGTTTGAACGGTGTATAGGTAGGAATAATTTTTAAGAACCTTATCAGTTTATATTTAGTTTCAGTTGTACTAAGTCAGACAGACAGACATACATTTTTCTACTGTATTAAAATATCCTTTCCTCTAAAACCATGTTATTTTGTTATTGCTGCGCTACTTAAGGGCGTCACTATCTTGGCTAAATAAATATAACTAAAAATTAAAAGATTATTATATTTATATTTACATACACAAAAAAAAACATAATCAATTTATAAAAATCTAGACATTAGTTTCTTCTTCTTCTCTCTGTTCTTCTGGAAAGATTGGTCGAAATAAAGTTTTATCATTATATGCATAAAAACCTGAAATAAAACTGTAACAAAATGCAAGAGCATTTATAACTAAAGAAAATATAAAGAATGTATGAAATCTGCTTATTCTATCAGCATCCTGATCACATGATTCAATTTCATCACAACTAAAATCAAAAGTTATGAAAAAGCTTGAAAATATTATGCCAAGTAGAGAATACCAGATGGCAAGAATGGAATTACCAAGAAGAATAAGAACAAAGTCTTTATGTTCATAATCACCTTTAGATAGTTTGAACCAGAATCTACTAGGATCTAAAATAGATTTGACTCCAATGTATTTTATTAAAAATATTTTTAAAATTTCTAAATCTTTGGCTGCATACTTTAGAAAAACAAACACTAATACAATAATGGGTACAAAATCTAAACATGTGTAGATAATAGCACAAGTTAAAAGATTTTCATCAACATAAAACAAACTAAAGCATATTAATACTCTTATAAACAGAGCTATTTTTCTCAGGGATTCAGTAAAAAATAATTTTATGCTTGAGTATATATCAGGTTCACTAGTAGGTATATAATTTCTCAAGTCTATTTTACAATGGCCATAAAATAGGCTTAAACAAGATATAATCACACTTGTGATACGGAGCATAGCATTGAGAGGAATATCATCGTTTCCGATCCATGAAGGACTCCCATGAGGTACTCCATCATTAACCATTATGTAGATCTGCAGGCTGGCTTGCAGGTACGATTCAAAATAAATTTCCTCTTCCTGGAATGATTAACTGACTTAGAAAGACATATCTTTTTTATCACAATAAAACAATTCCATTATACAAAAAAATGACACACCCAGCTTGCCAAATTTTATTTCATACATATTGGGAGGGGAGTAGTAGTAATCCCCCCACCTAAAATATTCTAAAGTAGATATTTGATGTAAAATGTCAAAAACTAATTTGTAAAGATTAAAGGTATTGTAATTGTTTTGTTGGGTTTGATAAGCTTGGGGGGGGGGGGGGGACACCCCTTAACAAACCTACACACCCCTCCTTACCACTTTAATTTATCAGCTTCCCTTCTTATGAATTTTGCCCTTCTAGTGAACTTTAATATTTAGTTGACTAACCTTTAATCTCCAATATTGTTCTTTAACCTTCTCGTCATTTGGATTTCTGATGGCCTGAAGTCCCAGGTAAGGGACAACTACCTGGTTACAAATGGCGGCCAGGTATTCTCTGGGCTTCCTTCTCAAGTCCTTTTCCCTACAAACCCTCAGAAGGCTGAACAAGATTGGAAGAACCAGGATGATAACTGTGTATTAATATTTTTTTAACCAATAATTTGGAATATGAATAGTTTTATTTATAGAAAGTTGTGTTAAATAAAACACATAAGTAATCATTTGTTGGATAATGGATCATGAAAAATATCCATAAAAATTAATATTAAAAAGAAATGATTTACTTCTACATAAATAACAGCTAATAATGCCTAATCAACAATCTTTGTACATGGAAAAAATTTAAATCTCAGATTATTTGTTTGGTTTAAAAAAAAATTTCTTTCCTGAAACTGTAAAATATCTCACTTGGTCTCTACTGTAGACATCATAAGTAGTGTAAATATCGGAGCCCAAATCAAAGATGGGCAGTAGTACATCTAGCACAAATTGTATAAAGCTTTTACAATTCATTGTTAATCAAATTGTACTACAACGCTTTACTTCACTAGATATATATTAACTGGGAATGATATGAGAAAGAAAGCCTTATCATAATCAAACATATAAACTTAAACAATGCTTGATGTCATAAGACAAGCATAACTACATCCATAAAAAGCAATGCACAAAAAATATATCAGCAAAGTTATAAACCTACTTTTTCTTTCACCTCTAATAAGCTTTAGTTTGTCACCAAGAAAGGATACACCATTATTTACTCCACATTATTTTACAACCTAAAGTGAGAAATGCTTTTAATCATAATTTTAGTTAGATATTAATGCCTTTTCCAAAAAAAAAAATTTGAAACTAAGAAATTCGACCTCTATCACTTTGCCAACTTAGTTTTCAGGCTGTAGGTAAATACTTGTCAATGAAAATTAGCCCAAAAAGTAAAAAAAAGTTATTAAAGGAAGCCTCCAAGTCCAAGAAATACACCGATCTAGCTGCTGAAAGACTGCCACAAGTAGATCAAATACCCCAAATATGAAGCCTTCAGCTTTAATAAAAAAAATTGTAGGCCTTTTAAATGACGTTTTATGCACAATGAAAATTTCACTGCTCACTCATGTTTGAAATTTAAAAATTAAACTACGTAGTCTAGAAAAAAAATGACAAGCTAAATTTTGTCATAAATTTAGGTTGTCAGTAACTAATTATATTTTTACAGCAAAAATAACCATTTTTATAGTCAAATTCATTAAAAAAAAATTCAGTTTAATTTACATTTGTAAGCGTAAATCATAGCGGAAACAAATGAAACTAATACAAGCTCAGCTGTGATTGGCTGTTGAGCTGATTCAGCCTTCTGAATGGCTGGAAATACTGCAGTACTCTCAGTTAAAACGCTGTATTTCTTGCAGGCTTACTTTAAATAGCAGTGCTTAAGGTCAATGGACAGAAATATAAACTAAGCCATCTTTGCCTTAGAAAAAAGCTCTCAAAATTCTTTCCTATAAAGAATAAAGAAGTGTGATACCTTACATACAATATATAAAACTTGCGGCTACGCAACTAGAGGCCTCCAGTGGCACTTTAAATGTTTGGTTAAAAAATAAATAATACGATACCTTGCAATGTCGCGAAGGAGTCTCTATCAAGTTTCTACGATACCTTGCAATGTTACGTAGAAGTCTCTATTAAAAAAAAAAATTCGATTTATTGTGATTTCTCTTGAGAGGGTGGTGGTACCCTCTCCCAAAATAGTTATAAACCATCCTGTGACCTATGAGAAGCTACCCTGTTAAGGAGAACCGTATCGGTTCAGCAGTTACCAAGATCATTTGGTACAAACACACAGACAGACATCCTATTACTTTAGTATCTATAATACAAAGTAGAACGATGTCTGTCTGTTTGTTTGTAGCGAAGGATCTCGCTAACCGCTGAACCAATCAGGTTCTCATAGAGAAAAAAATAAAAGAGAGGAATCGAAGCAACTAGAAGACGAAAATAGGCAGTGGGCCCAGAGGCCTACTTAGCGCTATTGCCGCGCTAAAATTTATTGCTATTCCACTACTTTTCAAATGGGAGGATTAAAAATTATTTTAAAAAATAATTTTTTATTTTTTACTATTTCCATATTTAGGGCAAGAATATTAGATTAGATATTTCGTTTTAATGTTTTAATTAAAAATTACATAGAATTTTATTTTTATTTAAAAAAAATTGTTCATGAAAGATGAATCCTTCTATTTCTAAAAAGGGGGAAATTTTTTTCATAATGAACATTCAGCTGATTCTGACCGCCCACGGCAGTTTGCTAAATATCGCTTTTCTTTTTATTCACATTATTATTTATGATTGACTTACAAAAAGCCCTGGGCGGTTTTTGATTTTCGTCTGCTTCTATATTTAGGGATGGGGAAGTAGTATTTTACCATGAAAAAGGGGTGAGTATTCATCCTCTTATCCTTTTTCCTTATGCAGGTTCTTCTTTACAGGGTAGCTTTTAATAGGTCCCGAGAAGGTTTATAACTATTTTCTTAGGGGGTGGGGCACCCCTAACCGCCCCAAAAAAGGAAACCCCCCCACATTTTTTTCTTTTTAAAACTAAAATTAAAATAGTGGGGTCGACTACCCCCCCTCAAAAAAAATCCCCCTCCCAAAATTTTTTTAAAAATTTTCTTCAAAATCTAAAACACGAAAAATTAGTTGATCAAACCTCTTGGGGCAAAGCCCCTAGAGGCTAGGGGCGAAACCGCTAGTAAGTATATGAACTAACATCATATACAGTGTGTTTTTTTTTATGAGAACTTTTTTGAAAGCAATTTTACCCCACTTATAGTTATCAGAATTTAATGATTAACGGCTTATTTTCTTCGTTTATTATAACCATTTAAAGAACATCAAAAAAATATTTCAGTTTTTATTGGGAATCAACATCTAAAAATGGTTTTAGCGCATTTTTCTTAAGCTCAAATCTTCTACCCTTTGCAAGAAAAAAATTGGATTTTCAGTAGTCGACTTTGGGGGGCCAGTACTCCCTCCCTGGTTAAGATATGGCCTTCAAACTTTGATATGTTCTAGTAGATGTCACCAAAAATATCTGTATCAATTTTTAACTCTGCATATCAACTTTGAAGCGTTTTGCAGCCATTCTTGCAAAGGGTAGAAGATTCGAGCATGAGAACAATGCACTAAAACTATTTTTAGATGCTGACACCTATTCTTCTGCTCTTTTTTAATAAAAACTGAAATATTTTTTTGATGTTCTATAAATGGTTATAAAAAACGAAGAAAATAAGCCATTAATCATAAAAGTGTAAAATTGCTTTCAAAAAAGTTCTCATAAAAAAAAACACACTGTATATATACTTAATTATAAAGATGTATTTCTTATTACAAGGAGCCTAATCATACTAGAAATCACCACCCAAATAATCAAGTGCAAAAAACTAATGTAAAAATATCTAATACACAAATGCACAAAACAAGAAAGTAGTGAAGCTTATAAATGGTTTTGAAAACAAAGGTAAAAACATACTTAGGTAGCGAAGGTATAAAATCAAGAAGAACAGCAAAGAAAATGAAGGAAAATGTAAGTAAGATAGTAGATGCACAATTATCATAGAAAGCTTTCGTGAAAATAACAAATCTTGACAGTCTATGATTCATTACTGTAAAGAGAAAGGATTAAATTTATATAAAACTACAACAGAATGACAGACTTTTATAGTAGATATGCATTGATTGGAAAAATCTACACTAAAAGATCTTAAACCTATCTTAATTATCTAAGGAGAAAAACAAATTTTCTATATGGGTACATTACAGACTGACAGAACAAACTAATTTTATTACAAAAAATTTAACCGTCTATTTAAGATATCACTGAAGTAAATTTTTCCCCCCTATACATATGCTTATAAAAACATCCCAACACACCGACAAACAAAGTGAATTATTTAATGGATACTTAACGATATAGGGAATTTCTTTTCTCGTATTCATTCGAATCTGGTGGATAGGAACCGGTTCTCATCCATACGAAAAAACTATGTCTAGCATCGTATTATATCCAGTTTTCTACAAATATAGAAATGTACAATCATAAGATTAAAACTAGTTTTTTTAGCCCCGCGGAAAGCCGTTTATAATACGATACGAGAAATAACTATTCTTGTATTCATTTGAATCCGGTGGATAGGAACCACCATCATCCATATAACAAAACTATGTCTAGCATCGTATTATATCCAGCTTTCTACGAATATAAAAAGGTACAATTAGAAGATTAAAACCAGTGTTTTTAGCCTGTGCCTTCGGCATCTCGGGGCTAAAAAACAGGTTTTAATCTTATAATTGTACATTCTTTATCCGCGAAAGCTGTTTATACTACGATGTGTGTCAAATGGTTTCTAACAGACAGAGAGAAAAATTATAGATTAGCTTCCCTACAAATAAATAAGAACAAATTGTGAAAATGAATCAGACAACGTGAATAATAAACAAGGTTGACAACATCCATAAGTAGCAAAGCTCAAAAGTTATGAAGGGAAAAAAAATTACAATAACCTTCATAAAATAGGGAAATCACGAAACTTGATAAAAAATGTAGAATATGAGCATATTCAATCCCTGATATTTTCAGCTCTCATCTGAATAGGAACAGAAATAATCACGAAAATCTAAAAATCTAGGAATCGATCTAGCACCCCAATTAATAAACAAATCTTAATAAAATTATATTGAAAATATGCAGAATATAAAATTAATTTTTCAGCCTTCTATCTTGAAAAGGAGTTAAGAAATTCACCAAAACTTGAAAATCTAAGAATCGGTTTATTCTGCTAATTCAGTCCAAATGTTCGTTTGTCCTACCGTTCCATATCTTCGCCTTAATGATTGTTTCGTAAACATTACTCAAAGGTTTTATTTACTTTTCATACATAAAAATGGATACAGGATATACGTTGATATATTGACAGGTTAAAATCTTTTGTCGATTTAGCTTGCTAATTTGAACCTCATTTATTGATCAGTTCGTTCTTCCTGTAGTAGTTGAGGAGATGGGGTAAAGGGGGTGAACGGGGGGTATTTTAACCAGCTGCGAGCATCACTGTATCAGAGTACATGAAAATCTGGTGCAACCTCCAAGTAATAATATGTTACTGGATTATCATAAACTAGTGGCTTCGCCCCTAGCCTCTAGGACCAGTAGGTATATTCCCTCCTGAAGAGTAGAATCCGATCGGTTCAGTGGTTATCAAGATCTTGAGGGACAGATGGACAGACAGACGGACAGACAGACGGACAGACAGACGGACAGACTGACGGACAGACAGACGGACAGACAGACGGACAGACAGACGGACAGACAGACGGACAGACAGACGGACAGACAGACGGACAGACAGACGTCAGACATCATTCTACTTTGTATTATAAATAAAATTTGTAAACTCTAGCTATCGTTATACGACGTTTACAACATTAGAGGGTTTACAATTCATTGAAATTTTGGAGTTGTGCCTGCTGTAAATACAAATATGTACATTTTTCAACACTAGAAGCTTGCAGAAAGATGACGGGTAATACATATCTAAAAATACGCAATGACGCAAAAGAGTACAAATGATACGCAAATTCTGATCACAACTCTCACGTTTATCTAAAAATGCAACATATAATAATAGCTATTAAAACAATTTTCAAGCATAACTTTTATCTTATTAGGATAACAATTAAATAAAAAAAATATTTTTACCATATGAAATTCGTGATCAAACACCTAATTGAAAAAAAATGCAAGACACAGCTTTTATTTTAAGAAAGACTAGGGGCAACGAACGCCCCCAAGAAGCCTCTAAGTGTTCTTAAGGTGGGAGGGGGATAAGTCAACCGCCCGTCTACTTTTTAATTTGAGTTTTAATAAGAAATATTCAGAAAAAAAAATTTGGGGGGGGATTTTAAATTGGGAGGGTGGAGATACGCTCTCCCAAAATAGTTAAAGACCTTCCCTGTACATAAAAAAAGCTTAATTGCAAAGGAAAACCAAAAAAATTCAAAAAAATTTATAAAACTAAAATTGGCGCATTTGTATAAACACCAGAATTATGATGAAGTCCAATTTAGTTTGAGAAAGTGTACCTAGCGACCACGTCCTATCTCGAAATTTGCTACTAGCTAAAAAAGCTTCAAACTTCCAAAAAAAATCTAAATTTTAAACATTAAAATTTTGAATATATAATGTATAAATCGTTTTGTTTCACAAATTTCCGGAGTAGCTGAAAATAGGGTCTGCAATAATTGGGTTATCTGCTGTACACTTTGGGAAATTAGGGCTCGAATAGGAAATCCATTTGGAGCTGATCAGAATTATAGGTTTGATGGGGGAAGGAAAAAAAGAGAGGGGGAGAGAGGGGGGAGAACAAGTTTTAAGAATTCCTAAATATATAATAACCCAATCTTCTTCCATCTGCAGAAAGGAGGTGTATTTTGGGGTGTATCGAAACCCTCTAGTAAAATTAAGGGGGTTGAGTGTCTATCCCCCCCCCTTACACCCATCTTCAACCCCGTCTATACCCCCTTAAACAGTTATTGCTATGTTACTGACTATTTTTGGAGTTTTATTTATTTGTACCTGTCAAGAATCGTTACGTAAAGTTTGAAATTAATAGGACAACTCCATAACCTGGCTAGATTGTTGACGATTGGACAAACTGACCGACCAATCTACTATTATTATAAACAAGCTTTACTTTACAAAAGATATATGTTCTATGTTTTTCCTGTCAAAAAAAATATGAATAGACTGTAAATCCAAAATTTTGTATCAGGAGCAAACTCTCTAATTTCATAAAGTCATAAATTTCACTAGTAAAACAATCAATACAAAATATTGAGTAAGTGTGAAAAAAAAATTCAAACAAAAAGTTATGTTTCATAAAGTTTATAACTCACTAGTAAAACAATCAATACAAAATATTGAGTAAGTGTGAAAAAAATTCAAACAAAAAGTTATGATTCATAAAGCATATTACTTACAAGTAAAACAAACATTGCAAAATAATGTGAAAAATAAATTCGGATCAACTGCAGTTCAGGGTAAAATATTCCTGGTAACGAATATTTCCAAAAATCTATGAATTTTAAAGGCTGCTAGCTGCCAAACGGCTGAACGTACAGATCATGCCCGCACACTGTTTTAAGCAGCATAAGAAGGCCTACAAATAATCTGGAATAGCAATAAATCAATTATGCATAATTATCTCGACGTGCACAGAAATGCGCACGGTTTTTCTTTAGTGAAGCTTTCCCTGTGCATCATTGGATCTTGGCTATTCCAGATTACTTGTAGGCCTTCTTATGCCGCTTAAAATGGTGTACGGGTATGATATGAACGTTCAGCCATTTGGCAGCTAGCAGCCTTTAAAGTTCATAGATTTTTGGAAATATTCATTACCAGGAATATTTTACCGTGAACTGCAGTTGATCCAAAAATTCAAACAAAAAGTTATAATTCATATTATGCCATTTGGGAAAAGAGTAACTTATCATCCATTGTTCTATCCCTATGACTCCGGGTCATCAAGCTTAACTTTAGAGTTTTAAATGATCAAAAATGCTGTACTAGATTGATAATTCTGTTAAATACTGGAAAAATTGTTGATTTAGTGCATGTAAATCTTATAAATAGTCCATATTTTTTTTTAATTTTAGGCCCTATTGGGGAAAGATGCCTTCTTTCGAAAATTAGGAAATAAATATTGAAATTATGTAGATTGAGTTTTTACTATGGTTAGTGGTAGTTGAGACATGTTTTTTCTCATATTATGACTCAGGGAGGTCCAAGCTTTTTTATTTTAAGGGGCCTAAAGTAAAGGTTTTCTAATGTTGAGGAGGGTAAACACCTTTGTACGTCTATGCCTATGGCCATTGGCCATATAATATTCTAAAAACAAGGATGAAAACATCCATAAACTGTTTTAATTCACGAATAGATTAAAATATTCAAGTGACACCGTTATTTACCATTAAAAATAACGATAGAAAAAAGTATATAAGGTACATAATTTTGTAATGATTCACATAATTGTCTCTATTAGTTAGCTTTGAAGTCGTTTTTTATTTTAATATACTTTTCAGATGCTATATCTACCGCAAACAGCATGAAATAGGCGGGCAAAACGTCGCCATTTTTCCAAATGAAATTTTTAGTGAATATTCTCTTGACATATGCCCATCTAATATATACATTGTTTTGTCCATATGTCTGTTATTTGGGATGCTAGATTGATTCATAGATTTTTAAAGTTTTTGTGGTTTTCTTAACTCCTTTTCAAGATACAGGGCTGACATTTTCAGGGAATGATTAATTTTATATTCTACATACTTTCCCCAAGTTTTTTATCAATATTTGTTCATTAATTCTTAGATTTTCAAATGAAAAATATTGATTGGAACATTGTTATATACCAAAATATATTTACTTAAAATATTGTATAATGGGAAGACAACAAAGTAGTGGGTTTCGTCGTATTTCACAGTAGCTTTTATTTTAGTTTTTTTAAGGTAGGGTAGGTGAATGATTGCTCTGAATGGTTAGGAAATAGGCCCTACAGGGTTAGAGCCTCTCGCAGAGGCTACAAGGAGGAGAAAAGCTACTGTGAAAACCACTACTTCGTTTTCTTTTCATGATCCAAAATATCTCTATACTAGTCGTATATGTGTAATTTTGTACAGATAAAAATTAATAATGTTTCAGTATGGCTCCGAAATCGATTAATGCATTAGAACAGGGTCTCGGCTATACTGAAAAATTATATAAAATATCGTATTACAGACATATTTCCACGAATATTGAAATATAAATTATAAGTTTTGTAATTTCATAATTTTCAATTTAATATCTGCAGAAATCTGTCTTCAATAACTATCATCAAATCAAAATAAATTGTTTATATTTGTATTTTTTTACGGACAAATACTACAAATTTATTACAGATTTACATGGATATATTCACAGGGGAAAATTTGTCGTCAATATAGCTTGCGAATATGGACCTTATTTATTGGCCAGTTCGTTCATCCATTACAAGGGGAGAGGATATGGTAAACGGGGCGGTATTGTTATTTTTTTCGATTCTTTTTCAGTAATTTAGGGATACATTAATAATAAAAAAATGTAAAGGGTTAATTAACCCATTAGTGCCGAGCGCCACTTTTATGGGCCGATCGAGCTGTAAGTTTCAGGGAAGCTTTATAATGGTCAAAACGGAATTCGTATTTTTTTGTTTTGCTCTAGTGGCGTGCACAGGAAAGTTGCAAAAAAACCCGGTTCGGCTTGGCCATAAATACCAACCAGGCATTAACACCCGTTTTTGGTGCTTTCCCCCAGTTTTAAAACCCGGTTGACCTGTATAAACCCGGTTATTTTGACCAAAAATCGAAAAATGTAATTTTTGAACGCCAAAAGTGAGATGAACACTTTTTAGAACTTTGATACGATCCGTAATTGAAAACTACACAACCTCATGTAATCTAAAGAGCTACAAGTATAATACGAAGCGATTTATTTCAAATTTAGTGTTTTGGCTCTAGGTACCGCCGTTTTCGGGTAAAAAAACCCGTTGTTCGAAGTTTTAAAAGACACACACTACAAAAAAAGAACATATAAAATTTGGGTGTTACATATCAGAAAACGAGCATAAAACTATTGAATGACACCTATAGAGATTACTAGGGTTATTATGGTGGCTCAAACCCTTACTAATGACGTAAACTGTTATTTTATTGGTTGAAAAGTTAAAACCGGGTAATAAAAACCGAAACCGAGCCGGGTTTTAAAATATTCGGGTATTTATGGCCAAGCCGAACCGGGTCATAATAGGGCATAAAAAAACGATAAAAAAATCATATAAAAAATTATAATTTGAATAAAACGAATTCACAAATAGATGTACTTGTCAATAAACATTAGATTTCACAAAAAAAATCAGCGACTTTACTATAAAAACAAAAAAGTTAGAAGGGGTATTTGAATTTTCATGATTTTCAAATTTTGTTGAGCTATACCAGCAAACGGAAGTAAGCTAAACTGCCTGCTCCAGGGGGAAATGAAAGTCAGGGTAGTAGAGGGGGGATTCATTCTGAGAATGATGCAATTATGAAGCCGGAAACCGGTTTTTTTTCCATTTTTCGGAACCGGGTTTTAGTGCCCGGTTCTGCACTAATGGGTTAAATAGAGTTACTCAAGAGACATGCTTTCTGATTCCACCATTAGATAACTATTTTCTTAGGCACCCCCCCCCCTTTCCCCAGAATTTAAGATTCCTATCAAAGGACAGACTAGGTATCTTATACCTTTTTATTTTCAATTGATTTTTTCAATATGTAATTCTTATCGTTTTTTTATTTCAGCATGGTTAGGATAGGTATAACTTGATATACCTCAATGATAATTATATATAAAATAATCCTTCTGTGGATTTAATTATTGGTTGACAAGTTTGGACACTGCTAGTTTAAAACTTATTAAACTTTGGGTACCAGTTTACTTTACAGTCACTTTCCTCCCTTAATCTCTGCTGGGAGGGAGTGGACATTTGGCTGTTTATTACAATATTTCCAGAAGTTTTATAATCACGATTTTTTTTCGTTGGCATAACAACTTTAGGGACTTATTTTGAATTTTGATAGTTTGGTTCATTAAGTTAATTGTCCAAACTTTTCAACCTGTATTTTTAATCAACATAATATGTATTTCAATAAATTAGGGTTGTACAATGTACATCAATTTACTATACACTTGCATATCCTTGTAAATCCTTTGACCCTTCTTTCTAGGATAAGGAGGTAGAGGGGGCGGAGTTGGTATTTTTGTATGCCCAAAACTCGCTTAGGGATCTTAGAATACAGCGCCCTAACACTTTTGGGCAAATCTGTATCCAATTTTTTTGAGAAAGGTTCCCACAACAGAGGGCATCCAGTATGTTATTTACCTTGTCCGTCGGTCTGTCAATCATATAAAAAATATAAAAATGAGAAAGGTTTTGTTATTTTTTTCTCCAATATATTTATATTCTTAATATTCTTCTTTTCCATATTCCCATTATTAAATTTTTGAGCTTCGCTACTAATGGATGTGTTAGATTTGTTTTTATTTGTAGAAACTGTTGGAATTCAATTTATATGCAGTTTCATTGGTTATATGTTAACAAGGATGACAACGTCCATAAAAGTGAAGCTCTGAAATGGAAGGACAAACGGACACTAACAGTTGTAGAGTGTCAGAGCTAAATGATCAGAATATAAATGAATAATTTTGAAACAAATTTTTAAGTAAATATGTTGAAAAACAGTTTAAATACAGGATAATGTTTAGGGACATACTTACACTTTTATAACTTGATTATATGAATGCTTAGCTTATAACATCGTACTTTGTTGTCCTATGAATCACTATTCCCAAAATCAGATCAATCAAATAATTATGTCACAGAAAATTTGCCGTTAAAAAACAACATATTTAAAATGGATGTACAGACATTCTGGTAATGATTATAGAGTTGCTACGCTTTCTTAATTGTACCTAACTACTACAGGAATTATCCTGCAAAGTTTGAAATTGATAGGACAATTCTTACAAGCATAAATTGACAAAAAGAGCTAACTGTTACGAACGGACTGACAGACAGATGGTCTGACGTACGGACGGATCGACGTACAGACGGACCGAATATAATTATAGAAAAGCTCATTTTTTAAAAACAGTGGTCATGAATGACATAACATGGACATTGGACATGTTATTTTATTGTCAATCAAAATTATTGTTGGAAAATAATAATGAATCAGGATTAAATTAAATTTAGATTTTAATAGACAGACCAACATTCTATTACTTAAATATATCAGAGATAATTAAAAAACAGTAAATAATGCTGATATTTTATTTATATTTGACAAATTTCAATAAAAATGATTAATAATCAAAATATATCTTATTCTAATTATAATATGAAGTAAATTTTAATTAATCAGGGAGGGAGGGGACATTGGGCTGTTTATTATAATAGTCCCCATAGTTTTATAATAACGTTTTCTTATTTGTTGGCTTTACAACTTTTGGGGCTATTATTAAATTTGATTGATGGTCAATTAAGTTGAGTGTCCAAACGATTAAGCCATTAATTCTTACCAACAGAAGGTTTTTTTCTGGTTATCAATATTGCATTGCAGATGTACATCAATTTATCGGCCATTTTCTTATAAAAGAAATAGAAATAGATATATTTGTATAATTCACTTATAAATTCAGGTATCTAAAGGGATAAGAAAATGGCCAATAAAATGATGTAAATCCACAATTATGATTCACAAAAATATCCCTTCTGTAGGTTCAATTTGTGGTTGAAACGTTTGAACATTCATCTTAAAAAAACCAACCAATCAAAATTCAGTAAAAGTCATTAAAGTTGTTAACCCAATGAATAAGAAAATGCTTGGGGTCTAATGAAATAAACAGCTCAATGTCCCATCCCTCCTGTATAAACTAGGTTT
The DNA here is from genome assembly GCF_053477335.1 of Acartia tonsa. Taxonomy (NCBI): domain Eukaryota; kingdom Metazoa; phylum Arthropoda; class Copepoda; order Calanoida; family Acartiidae; genus Acartia; species Acartia tonsa. The sequence continues at coordinate 50,148,714 of NC_137268.1, forward strand.
TTTTCCTTACTTACTAATTTATTAAACTTATAAGAATAAGTATTGCAGCAACAATATTGAAGACAAATAGAGATTTCCCTAAAGGTGCCTAGCGGGCTCAGATACCCCCAACTTATTTTAAAAAAATAGAACTTAACCCTTATTTGACCTAAAGCAAAACACATCACCCCTTATTTTTTGGGGGGCGGGGGTTCTGTGCTTAACTTTGAACCTAGAGGGAAACTGTTTTAAAATTAATCTAATTTTTTTTAATTAAATAGTTAATGATAGCAAAGATAGACTATTTTAAAAATATTTAAATGATTTTAATTAGAGCTTTTTTAACTTTAAATTTTCGTTGAGACAAATATATAATATAGAAAAAATTTTGCTATGCAATTTCAACTTTTTTTTTTATAGCTAGCCGGTTCTTTTAGTAAGTAGTAGATGTAAAATTTTTCATAGAATTCAGATATGCAATCGTTTTTTTTTTGTAGACCTCTTATTTTTTAAGTAATTTAAGTTTTTTAAAAAAATAATTAAGTCGGTTTTAAGGTACTAAAACGCAACAAAATAAAAGAAGAAAATGGCCAGTAAGAACAAAAATAGTAAGATCTTTAATTTGACACCTTACTTTTAAAATTCTGTTGAGTGATTATTGAAAAAATCTATTTTTTTAACCTCGGTTTAATAAAAACTTTAGACCTAAATATTTTCTCAAACAGACATAAAAAACATGGGTTCATATATACCTTTAGAATCAGAAAAATATTACGAATCCATTGTAAGCAAAATTGAAAAAAGTAAAAAAATAAAAAATTAAACAAATGGCCAATTGTATTTTTTGTTCAGGCAACACTATCGTCTTCCCTTTTTTACCCCCTCTTTACCCCCTTCCCATTTTTATACTCAATTCAAGAATTAAGACGTTGCCTGTACAATATAATATGATATTTTCATATAATTCCTTTTATTGTAGTTTATATACTATATTGTAAACTTTTTTTTTCAATTTTGCTTACAATGAATTCGTAATATTTTTCTGATTCTAAAGGTATATATGAACCCATATTTTTTTATCTGTGAAATAATAAAATTAAGTTCAAAGTTTTTATTCTCGTGGGTTTTAAAAAAATCGATTTTTTCAATAATTACCTGACAGAATTGAAAAAGTAAGGTGTCAAATTAAAGATCTTACTATTTTTGTTCATAATGGCCATTTTCTTTCTTTTTTTTGTTGCATTTTAGTACCTTAAAATCGACTTAATTTTTTTTTTTTTAAACTTAAATTACTTAAAAAATAAGAGGTCTACAAAAAAACCGATTGCATATCTGAATTCTATGAAAAATTTTACATCTACTACTTACTAAAAGAACCGGCTAGCTATAAAAAAAAGATGATACACCTTCTTTACAATTGTTATAATATTTATTAAACATTCATTTTCACTGTACACTCTTAAAACTACAAGATAATAGTTACAGAAAAGCTTTAGATTTAAAAGAAAACTTTTTTTTGAAAGATTGTTTATTTTACTATTTGTATATTTTAATAAATAATTTAAATAGAAAATATTGTGTAACTATTACCCAAGGATGAAGAAGGACAATTTATAATAGTAATAGTCTTATCATCATACAGGAAATTCATTAGATAAAAGATATTCATTAATCAAAGTATAATTATATTTTTTTTTATACAAAATAGCCTTGATCAAATAGTTTCTAGTACAAAATAATAATGATCTAGGCAAAAGTGCTCTGCCCAATGACCTGCCTAGCTGCGGACACTTGGCCTGCTAGCCATATAACCTAACCTAACCCACCTATGTAAGTATGTATAGTGTATTTGTTATAAGGCTATTTTGAATGAGGCAATTTTGTATAAGATCCTTTTTGTATATAATCCTAGTTCCTCCACTAACTAAGTTTACATACAAAATATAATATTGATAAGGAAGGCAATTTTAAATTTTAAAAAAATCTATTACAGTTGATTAAATATACATATTAATAAACAAGTCAAGACTGTAAGGGAAGGAACAGATTCCAACACCCTGCTGGTACTTTATTAGCTCAGTTATTAACATTGTAGGATTGATATATAACTGGTTGGTCAAACTTCAATGATAATGCTAATAATTGTTATTTATAACTATGCCATTAGATGTGGTAATCATACTTTGTCTTGTGCTTACTAACTAATTATAAAAAAGAATTATTCATTAATATTTATTTATTAGCGAAGTGATTATAATTAGTTGCTGCCACAATATCTTAATCGACAGGCTGGTGTGTCTCTTAGATAATAAACAAAGTATGAACCACAATTAGTGACTTTACCTTCATTTGATTCACTACAATCACCAGCATTACCATTATCTGTACTCCAATCAAAGAAAACCTTGATATCCACACTATCCCCAGGTTTATCTGGTAGTGTGGAATTTGACCAACCAGTGTTAACTGTCCCACAATGATATTTACCTGGAGGTGACTGAGCTAACTTTGCACCAGCTGGGTGTTGAAACCTATACCATCCTGCTCCCTTCCACCTGGGACTAATTGTAGCCCAGTGTGTGACAGTAGAATCACAATTAGTATCGCTATCAGAAGACTTTTTATATGTTCCAATTCTTCTGTCAGCTTCATCTAATGGCAGGTATGTGCCACATTCTTGTCTTCCTAAATATAATAAATATTAGATATATTATCTATAATACAAAGTAGAATGATGTCTGTCCGTCTGTCCGTTCATTCGTCCATCTGTTCCTTAAGATCTTGTTGACCACTGAACCAATTTGATTTTACTCTTCAGGGAATATACCTACTGGTTCTGTGGTGGTTTTAGGCTATCTTCTTGGGAAGTGTGACAACCCCAACCCCACAAAAAAAATTCCCCCAAATTTTGTTGTTGTTAGATAAATAGCTATTTTTTTTTGAGTAGATACCAATTTTTTTTTTCCTTTTTGTAAACTAAAACCAGTAATGCAGGTGGGGAAACCGCCCCAATGAACCCCCTCCCCACAAAAAAATATTTTTTTTTACAAATTTTAATTATTATGTTCATATTTATCTACCTAAATATCTATTTATCTATCTATCTATCTTGCATCTGTGTTAAGGCTGCATATTATTTTGTATGTCTACTATATACTGCACTCTTTGCATCTTGGGATACTGTGTTCAAGAGGTAAGGGATAGAAAATGGTCTAAAACCATTTCTAGACTTAAATTCAGAAAAAAAACTAAAAAACAGAAACTTAATCTATGTAAATACCATACATTTATATATATTAATAATTATTTATTTATCAATTTCTTTAATTATCTTTCCAACTGCAATATTTAACTAAAATTTTATTTGATTAATATATATATGTTTTTAACTACCCTTCCATCATATTTTCTGTTTCTTATTTTATCTGATAATTATTGATAACTCACTTTGTACAGCTTCATACTCTTCATTAGTCCATCCATCTAGGGTAATTGCTGCAAGTTTCTAAAAAATAAATAAATTTTAAAAAATTTGAATATCATTGAAACAAGTAAAACATCTTTAACATCCAGTTATGAGGGTGAAACTATAAGAGCAAAAATATAATCTATTACAATTGTATTGTCCATCTAAAAAAGGTAATGCAAGATTCCATTTTTCCCTCTCTTCATAATGATATCATCTTGGCTGATCCACCAGAAATCAAACAGTTTTGAAGCTATATTTGAAATACAATTAAGAATCAAACATCAAAAATCGCCTTTTTACCTGAATAGTTTTCTCCATTTTAGTCATCCTGTCCATGTTTTCCTTGAACTGGATCTAATTAAAACAATGTTATCAATAATTTTCAGCAGTATTGAATTTGCAAAATTTTATTTAATTAGCTTAGCTATTCTGTAGTACAAACTATACATCTATCTCATAGATTCTGTGATCAATCTTTTTCAGATTCTATGAATTCTTTTTGTCAATGAGAATTTTCAGTGTATAATTTATCTGGCCTGTCTGTCCATTAGTTATGCTTTGTGAGATATAGGATTTTGCTGGCTGGTTTTTTGGATAGAGGGCTAATTTTTGTGAATCTTGAATGCTGTCTGTCTGAAAAACCAAAATTACAAAAAGGGAAAAGTTATTTGATCTTTTGCTATTTTTTTATATAGATCTTGTTTCAATTGTACAGATGCATCAAGCTGAAAAATTTAAGGTATGATTTGTCTTAACTGCTTTCGAATGCATACATTTTTTCTAGAAATGCAGTTTTTAAGATAATTGCTAAAATTTTGTTGAAAAATGATATGTACACTGTGCAACGAGTATATGCTCTACAACTGATTATGTCCACCTGTCTGTCTATTCTACTGTTTTTAAGACAGGTATTCTGGAGAAATAAGATTGTTAAAATTAAAGTTAAGAAATTATTATTAAGATTTTTGTGAGCAATGAACATCTACTCTTTAATCTATTTTTCTTCTAACTGTTGGGTAATCTTTTCAATTTTGTAGAAAAATTTTGTCCTACACAGACAATAAATTACATTGTAACAAAATTTTCAATGTTCTGATTGGGTACCAAGGGTATCCAGAGCCTTCAGGTAACAATGTAATGGAAAAAGTTGTCTCTTTGTATGATAACTAAAATAATTTTCAACATAAAATAGTGTCCAATAAAAAAATTACCTGGTGTGAAGTATTCATTTGTTCCATTTCTTTCTTTAATTTGTCTATCTCAATCTAATCAAAGAAAAATACAAATTATATGACATGTCAATGCAATCTTCTAAGTTTACTTAAAATGGTTATTTTTTCATCAGCTGTTAGTTTAAGAAAAATATAATGAGATAAATAATTATGAGTGTTTTCTTACAGCACCTCCCTACCCTTATTTATAAAATAAATTGGAAATAGTCTTTCTGTTGGCATATACTTGTGATTACCAAATCCTGATTGGCTTACCCTTACCCTATATTATCTAACTTACCTAGCCTAAGGCAACAAAGAACACCAGAAAAATTAAACTCTAGACAGGTAAAATTAATTAGAATACATTAGCTAGTCCTAATTACCTTGTGATTTTTTTCCATCTTATCAATGAACTCTTTTGATCTGTTAGATTTCATCTAAATAGATATTATTATCAAAACTACAACTTTAATAAAAGATCTACTGTGTAAAATTGTACTATTAAATTTAGGTTATAAAGTTTTGAGTTGATCAAGAAAGGATATACAATATCATCAAGCTTTATATAAAAAAAAATATTTTTATCAAATGAATAGGATGTCTTTCTGTGTGTTCATGAAGAAGTGTCTCCAATATCACCAAAGTTTTTGGTGTTCTGCAGGAGTTAAGCATAAGGAAATTCACTCCCCCACCCGCTTATTTATGTAGATAGTTCTGTGCTCACCAGCTACTTTGAGGAAAATTAGAAAGTCTAAGCTAGGAGTTTAAATAAAAATTCAAATTTACCTGAAGTCCATTAGCTATACACTTGACACTTTCCACACAATGTAGACAGCACTCTGTATTGGATGTAGTGTTAACAACTTGTGGACCATTCTCATCAGTATAGGTCTTGTTAACCATCTCTGGAAAACATTTCCCATACCCATGCACCATGTAAACATTTACGAGAATGAGAACAAATATTTTCATTTTTTGGCAAATTACAAAATCTGAAATTAAACGTTATAGATATATAGTCTAATATTTAAACCCTAAATATCTATATTTCCATAATTTTTTATATTTTATGAAAAATACTGGACGCCTGCAAGAAATACCATGCTTTAACTGCCGAAAGACTGCTACAAGTAGACCCAATACCCCAAATTTAAAGCCTTCAGCTTCAATAACAAAAAAGTTCTAGGCATTTTAAAATAGCATTTTATTTACAATGAAAATTTTGAAAGATTTCCAATGCTCATAAAAGAAAAAAACAATATTAAATTACGTCGCCTAGACACAAAATTATAACCTTATCTTTGTCAGAAACCTAGATTGCCAGTAACTGATTACATTTTTACAATAAAAACACCACATTTCATAATCAAAATCTATGAAAAAATTCGATTTAAATTGCATTTGTAAACGAAAATCATAGCAGAAACAAAGGGGAAAACTAATACAAGCTTAGCTGTGATTGGTTGCTTAGCTGATTCAGCCTTCTGATTGGCTACAGTACATTTGGTACAACACAAGTTAAACTTAATTTTTTTAATGATTTTGACTATAAAAATGGGTATTTTTATTGTAAAAATATAATTAGTTACTGACAACCTAAATTTATGACAAAAAAAGCTTATAATTTTGTTTCTAGGCCATGTAGTTTAATTTCAAAATTTCTAACATTAGCATTTAAATTCTTTCAAAATTTTCATTGTACATAAAATGTCATTTTAAAATGCCTAGAACTTTTTTGTTATAGAAGCTGAAGGCTTCAAATTTGGGGTATTGGGTCTACTTGTGTCAGTCTTTTAGCAGTTAAAGCGTGGTATTTCTTGCAGGCTTTCTTTAAGGAGGGGAATCACCATCCTTATAAGCCATTTGAATAATATTAAAACTAAATTTAAGGTGTTGGGATATTCTATATTTTTTTACAAAGATAATCAGTCTAATAATACAAAAACACAAACTTATCCTTAAATAACAGGATGTCTGTTGGTGTATTTGTTAGGCTGTACCAAAAGATTTCACTAACCTATGAACCATTACGGTTGTCATTTACAGTGAAGCTTCTCAAAGGTCTGGAAAGGTTGAGAACTATTTTGGGTGAGATTATGTCAACCTTCCCAAGAGAAATTATCCATGGAAAAAATAACTTCATCACCCATTTTTCATCCCTCACCCCCAACCACTGTAGGGGCGTAGCCGCTACTAAAATTGTATCAGAAAACCGTTATTAGAAATCATATTTAATGTAATGAAAAATGAAGTAATTATCTGTCAATTTTTTAAACTTATGTGAAAAAATCTAAATCTTAAACAATTTAAGTATTTCATATAAAGCCTACAACAATTGAAAGTTAGCAGCATTATCAAATATATTTCTTTAGAATTATAACTTTACAATATATTAAAAGAAACTTAATGATAAAGATAAAACAAATAATGTATATCAAGTCTGTTAATGTGGGTATGTCTGCAATTTTACAAATCCTTTCTCATATATTCTTTGTATATTGGATAAGAAAGTTTGGAGAGTCTCTGAAATTTTTTATATACATTGGAATGTACAATGTACATACACACCCAACAAATCTTAGTCCCAGAAATCTTAATAAAAAAGAGGTAAAATGTATAATTGTATGTGAATGTTAAATATAAATAAACATAAAATATACAAATTGGTAATTTCTCCCAAAGTGCCTTGTTGAGCAACAAACTTTGCCCTACCTTTACTTGAAATACATTGGAAATAAGGGTGGAGCAGTTTTTTGCTTGTTTGTTTATTACCTGATTAGCGGCTACGCCCCTAGAAGCCTCTAGGGGCACTTAAAGTTGGGGGGGGGGAGGGGAAAGGCAAGCCCCCATTTTCAATTTGAGTTTTTAAAGAAAAAGCAAACGGGGGGGGGCAATTTTTATTGAGAGGGTGGAAATACCATCCCTCAAAATAGTTAAAAACCTTTCCTGGACCTCTGAAAATCTTAACTGTAAAGGAGAACCATATCCGTTCAGCAGTTGGCGAGATCTTTTGCTAGAGACAAAGAAGCTTATTACATTATACATTAGAATATTCAGTTTAGGTTAAGTAATATTGGGTACCCCGCAGATATAGCCCCCATCTTATTTCAGACTAAACATAGAGAAGGAGGGGTGGGGTGTGCTCCTTGGGAAAGCACCAACATGTTTATTTAACATTTAAACCGGAATTAATCTCATAATTTTGCATTTTACTATCCGCATGAAGGTGTCAATAATACAATGCAATTAATAACTATTATAAAATCTGATCTATCTTGACTTGACATGAACCTAACCTAAAGTAAAAAACTATCCCGCCACACTCCCTCTCTATTTTAATATATTTAAAACAAGGATGATAACATCCATAAAAGCAAAGCTCTGAAATGGTAGGAGAAATGAAAATTAACACTTGTTGAGTGTTAGCACTGAATAATCAGAACATAATTGTATTACAGTTGAAACAAAATTGTAAGTGAATTTAAAAAAAAACATGTTTAAAATGGAAGTATGGACATTATGGTAACTTGCCACGCTTTCTAAATCGAACCTAACTACTACAGGAACCACCATGCAAAGTTTGAAAACGATAGGATAATTCTAACATGCCTAAATTTATGAAGAAAGCTATCTGTTCCAGACGGACGGACGTACGAATGGACGGCTTTTTGAGGGAAACTGTCATTATTTTCATTGGAAAGAAATGATGAATTATCGTTTATTTATCTATCCCTGAATTCCTGATTGCATAAACGATTTTTTGTGATTTCTTTTGGGAGGGTAATGGTACCCTCCCCCAAAATTCCAATTCAAAAAAGTGTCTTAATACTTCATTTAAGACTAGCGGCTTCACCCCTAGAGGCCTCTAGGGGCACTTGAGGAGGAGAGAGTCGAATTTATAACCCAATTTCTTATTTTAGATTTTAAAAGAAAAAGTAAAAAAAAATTTTGTGGGGGGCGAAAATTATTTTTGGGTGTCCCACCCCCCAAGAAAATAGTTATAAACCTTTCCGGGACCTATGAGAAGCTACCCTGTTAAGGAGAACCCGATCGGTTCAGCGGTTAGCGAGATCCTTCGGTACAAACACACAGACAGACACACAAACAGACAAACAGGCATCCTGTTACTTTAGTTTAAGGATATGACATAGGTTAAATCATGTTAAACTTGTGTCATGATCCACGTGACGTAATAAAATGAGGGAGATAAGAGGAGAAGTGGGAAAGAAAACCCCTAAAAAAGAGATGTTTAATCCCTCATTTTTATTACGTCATATGGATCATTTTGCACGCAAATTTAACACAATTTGGGCTTTGTCCTAAAATACAATACAAAATTTAAAAAATTTGGCGCTATCACGCAAAGTACCCTCAGGATCTCTATGTGTTTGTCTGTACCAAATGATCCCAATGAACCGCTGAACCGATATGGTTCTCCTTATGTATCTTTCATAGTTTCTAGGAATTGTTTTACATTTTGTTTTTAAAACTAAAATAAAGTATGCAAGGTCGAATTCAACCACTAATATTAAATAAATTGGAAACAAAGGTATAGTTCTCCCAGGGATAGCCCCCCCCCCCCGCAGTGGTAATGCATAAAACACAAGAATGTCCAGAATGAACCAAAGCATATTTGGTTTCAATTGCAGATTTTTCAAAATAAGATACAATTCGTAGCATCTCTATAAAGATTAAGAATAATTAAGATATCTGTTTCATTTATATTATTATGGCGGCTACGCCCCTCGAGACAATAGGGGCACTTTACATTTGAGAAAAGGGGTAATTGACACTTCAGTTAGTTTAAACAAACATATGTTAGGGTGGGAGGAGTATTCATTATTCTAGGTACAATTTTGTGTATCATCATCAGAGATGTACATCAATTTAAGTGCTGTTGTCTTATCCCTTAAAGAATCTATAATCCTATATATGATGAATTCAAATTTAACTTTAATATGAAGAAAAAATTTGCCACATGTGAACTGGTGTTTTTCCTAAAAAGTCATCCTAGAGCAATGAATAAAATCCCCCCCTCTCCCCTAATTTTAAATTAGGATTAACTATAAGAAAGTGGGAAGTAATTGTTTGTTTATTTCTTTAAGTCAGTTTAGGTTAGGTTGTGTTGGATACTATTTGGTAGCCTCGCGAGAGGGCTTAACAGATACTCCCCCCCTTCCTCGGAAAGTTTAGGCATAGAATATAAACTAAAACCCCCGCTCCTCTTTTATTTCTAATTCTTTTAAACGGTGGGAAGGTTTCAATACTCCATTGTAGTTTTGGGGGAAAACTACATGTAAACTTGTTTTTAAGCAATAATAAAATTAATCATATTTATGTATGTACAGTGTGCACTGTAAACTAATAAGGTCACAGCTAACATGGCCTGAGATATTGTATCATCTCAAATTCATTTTTAACAAAATATTGCCGGAGTTATTACTACTTTAATTTAATTTTTGTTATTATTCTGTTTTTATGTAATTTTTTTTATGATAAATAATTATTCTAGACTATTTTTGTGCATTAAAGATTTGTTGATAAGCAACAATTATTTGGGAAGTCAGTTAGAATTGTCATATCTTGAAGTCAAGTTAAAATAGTTATTTATTGCATTGTATTATAAGCACCCTTCTGCAGATAGTAAAATGCAAAATTAATTTCAGGTTTTTGTTGGTCCTGGCCAACTAAACTAGTAATGCTTTTATGTATTTTTTTATAATTTGTGGACATTTTTCTATAATATGATAAAGGATATGGTTTTTCAGTTCTAATAATGTGTTTCTAAGTTTTAAGTTTAAAAATGTTAAATAAACATGTGGGTGCTTTCCTTTCCCCCCCACCCCACCCCCTATATACACTTTATTAAAAAAATTCAAATTAATAAGGAGAGGTGAACTCAATATAACTTAAACTAACTTGAATATCAAGTAATAAACAAACAAGCAAAAAAATGCTTCCTAAATAAAATTTCTATTAAAGGTGGGAGGAATAATTTTGTGCTCAACAAGGCAATTTAAGGGAAATAAATAATTTGTCTGTTTAAAAGTTGAAAGAAAACAAGGATGACAACATTCATAAAGCTAAACCTTGAAACTATAGGACAAAAGAACATTAACACTTGTAGAGAATCAGAACTGAATAAGCAGTCAAAAAAAAATATGAAAATATATAGGACATACTTTTTTAGGACTGGGTTATAGAGATACTTGGCTTAAAACATTGTACCTTGTTGTAATATGTATCAGTAATAAAAAAAACAGATAAATAGGAAAATTAAATCAAATAAAAATGTGTTGACAAAAGTTTAAAAATCAACATGTTTTAAATGTATGTTGGGACTTTCTGGTAATGATTATAAAGTTGCTACGCTTTCTAAATTGTACCTAACTGTTATAGGAATGAACATGCAAGGCTAGAAATTGATAGGACAATTCTAACATGTATAATTTTACAAAAAGAGCATTACACTAAAAAAGTTAACTGTTACATGAAAAAAGCTAACTGTTACATGGACAGATGGACGGACCAAACCTAAATATATATAGAAAAGCAATGCCATATAAAAGTATAAGAAAGCTATATTGTTGGGTGTGTACTGTGTATGTACATTGTAATGCAAATGGAAATTTTCCGAGACTCCTAACTTTCTTCTGCAATATATATATGTATAATACATAGAATATACTTTCAGTAATATATGAGAAAGGAGAGAATATATTACTTGTAAAATTGCAAACATACATACAACATACTAGATAAACATAACCTTATTTTATATTATTCCTCAACTTTCATTTATTTTTTTGTTGTTGTCGTGTGAAGGCTGCTAAAATTCAATAGTTGTAGGCTTTGCTTATATTGTTACCATAAGTAAAATAATTTTATGTACAGATAATGACATCCCTTTTTAAATAAATTAAATATAATATGTATAAACAGAGTATTCTGATACAATTAGTAGCAATACATGTATACTAGTGGCCTCTACAGTGATTGGGGTAAGTGATGCAAAAATTTTGGGAGTGAAGTTACTTTTTTTTTTCAGGGACAATTTTTTTTGGGAGGGTTGACATACCCTCACCTAAAATAACCTTTCTATGACCTTTGAGAAGCTTCACTGTAAAGGAGAACCATATTGGTCCAAAGGTTAGCAAAATCTTTTGGTACAGCATAACAAATACACCAACAGACATCCTGTTATTTAAGAATAAGTTTGTGTTTTTGTATTATTACACATTGATTATCTTTGTAAAAAAATATAAATTATCCCAACCCCATTAATTTAGTTTTTAAAAATGGAAGACTAATTTAAAAGGCTTTTATCTTTTCATATGGATGGTGACTCCCCTCCTTAATTAGGACAAAGAAAAGTATTTTTTATAAAATTATGGAAATATGGATAATTAGGGTTTAAATATTAGACTATATATCTATAACATTTAATTTCAGATTTTGTAATTTGCCAAATAATGAAAACATTTGTTCTCATTCTTGTAAATGTTTACATGGTGCATGGGTATGGGGAATGTTTTCCAGAGATGGTAAACAAGACCTATCTCCACCTACCACCACAGAATGGTCCACCAGTTGTTAACACTCAATCCAATGAAGAGTGCTTTCTACATTGTGTGGAAAATATAAAGTGTATAGCTTATACATTTAAGGTAAAGGGGTAGTTTCACGAAAGGCATTTGAACTTAATTTAGTGAACCGTATATTTTTTCCTGGTTAATTGGTTAAACTACATTTATATGGCATATACAGTGGCGTGCAAACCAAAGGGAGCAATTTAGTTTACTTAGACTGTCGGTCTAGCAGTCATCATACAAAATAAAATAGAGTTTTGTGCTTATTTTCTAAAATAAATCTACAATTATCATTTACGATGTTTTGTGCTTTCCTACTTATGGATGTTGTCATCCTTGTTTAAAACATTAACTTTTCCAAAAAGAAAATACATATTAACAGGGATCTCTAGGGACAAAACAATTGACTATTAAAAGATGTACATCCCCAATGATGATACACAAAATTAATCATTATATAGATTAAAAGTAGTCAATGGAATGTATGGAAACTCAACTTGATTAACCAACCAATCAAAATTCAATCAAGTCTCTGAAGTTGTTGAGCAAATGAATGAGAAAATGTTTGTAAAACATTTGTAAACATCAATATTTAAACAAAAAGGTACCTTAAGTGGAAAAATTTGAACGCTTCGCGCGCCAATTTACAAGTTTATTTCAAACTGCTTGACATTTTTCTAAGTCTTTTTCTCAAAACTGTATGTATGTTTAAATGAATATCATATGAAGTTCTGGATAAGTTTATAATTTATTTGTGTATATTCCCTTAACTAAAAGACATGTTTTTTTTCTAGCAATTTGCATTAAAAAGATGAGAAAGAAGGGATGGGGAAAAGGGATGGGAAAGAATGGATGGGGAAGAAGGGATAGGGATTAAAAGGCCCCTAATGAAGTATTCCAACCCCCTTAAGGCGCCCTTGTTTAAAATAGGTATATATGAGCAAAATGCCCCCCATAAAGCAAAGTGCCCCCTAAGGCACTTTGTTTTAGGGGGGGGCAAAATTTTGCAAAATGTTCAAAATGCTCCCTCCCCCCCCCCTAGACAAAGTGCTTTGCACGCCACTGGGCATATATTTGAAAAAATTTCAATTTTCTACCACGTAGTTTTTAAAATGTCAAGACTTGAAAATCTTTTTTTTAAAATGCATATATCACAAAAAGTTGATTTTCAAGTCTTGATATTTTCAAAACTACTTGGTAGAAAATTGAAATTCTTTCAAATATATGCCATATAAATATAGTTAAACCAATTAACTAGCAAAAAATATGCAGTTCACTAAATTAAGTTCAAATGCATTTCATGAAACTACCCCTTTGAGATACTATTATGTTTAAACTTGGCTTTATGAATTTCCTTAATCCTTAAAAGACATACCTCTTTCTGCACTTTAATCAGTTTTGGGGGGGACCCTTGATAACCCAACTGGATCATGTGAAGGAAACGAAGTTGCAGATTTCACCATATTTTTACAGTAGCTTTTCTCCTATTTCTAGCCCCTGCAGGGCAACAACCCAAAATAAGATTCTAAAAGCTACTGTGAAAATAAGATGAAACCCACAACTTTATTTCCTTCACATGACCCACCTAACCTACTTCCAAAAAGAACTAGCCCCTTTTTTTATTTAAATTTTTTTTGTCCTCTTCTAAGCACTAAAAAATGCCTTTTATAAAAATGATTCTGTTGATTGATTAGGTAACAATCTAAGAATATTATGAAATGCGGCAAATTTTAAACAATATTTATTTTAGTATGATTCCTTGGAATGCAGCCTTTTCCACTTCATGCCAGATATTGAATTACCAGAGAAGGAAATTGTATGTCAGGTATAAATAAAATATTAACTTTAACACTAATTTTACTATAAAAAATACACATTATATTGTATACTGATTACAAAAAAACTATAAAATAAATTATTTGTGCTTATTTTGTTGAATTAAGTAAATATTTTAAGACATTATGGGCTAAAAACATATATTTTTAAAAATAGGTGGGAAAAGGGGTTGTAAAGTAAAATAATCCATTGATTTATATAATACTAGCGGCTTCGCCCCAAGCCTCTAGGGGCTTTGCCCCAAGAGGTTTGATCAAACCAATTTTTCGTATTTTAGATATAAAAGAAAATTTTTTTTTTTAATTATTTTTTTTGTGGGGGGGTAATTTTTTTTGTTTTTTGGGGGGGGGAGTAGTCGACCCCACTATTTTAATTTTAGTTGTAAAAAGAAATATTTTTTTTGGGGGGGGGGGGGGTATTTTTCATTTTTGGAGGGGTTGGAAGTGTCCCACCCCCCAAGAAAATAGTTATAAACCTTCCCAGGAACTATGAGAAGTTACCCTGTTAAGGAGAACCCGATCGGTTCAGCGGTTAGCGAGATCCTTTGCAAACAAACAGACAAACAAACAGACACAATGGAAGCTACTAAATTTCATTTTTCTTTTATTTTTAAAATAATATAAAAACAATCCTATGTACAAAGTAATCTATATCTATAATACAAAGTAGCTTGATGTCTGTCCGTCCGTCTGAAGCTTAAGATCTCGGTAACCACTGAACCGATTGGATTCTACTCTTCAGGGTATATACCTATTGGTCCTGTGGTGGTTTTAAGCTATTTTCTTGTGGGGTGGGATACCCCCAACCCCCCCCAAAATGAAAATTTCCCCCCCTAAAAAAAAATTTTATATTTTTTTTCTAATTTTAATGTTTTTTTTGTTTTTATATGTTTTTATTAATTTTTATATTTTTTTAAAAATGTTATAAAGAGTTATAAAATGATATGAAGAGTAATAAAATGTTAGAAAATACAAAAAATATCTAAAAATATGTAAACAAAATTTTTAGAATTCTCCCCTGAACCTTCAGAAATAAAGCCCCTAGAGGCTAGGGGCGAAGCCGCTAGTGTCTTATAAAGTTCTAAGAACACTAGTCTGATTGTATCACAGTTTAAAAAAAGTTTAGTTGTGATCCAGGGAGGGTTTTAGGCTATTTGGAAGAACTCTACCAAGAAAAAGTCTTACAACCTAGGACCTTCATGTCACAAAAGATCCTGTTGGTTATGTGCGATTTCTTTATATATTTATATTATCCAATTGTTTTAGGGCCATTGCTTGACCAGATACTTATCATTACCACGTTGGTGCAAGGATATATCCAATGATACACCATTCTAGTAAGTAATTTGTCTTTATTGGCACTGTTACTCCATAACTATCCACCATACAATCAAACCTTTATTTGAATATCCTTTGTGTTCTAAATATTATGGAATATGATGCTGAAATTTTTGTGTGTAGTTTTTTTTTTAAACATGGATTTAAATATTTCAGGAATTCCCTGTACACCCCACTAATTTTTGATTATCCAAATGCATATATTTTTGCATATCAATATGAAATACATTTTGCTACAGAGGGGGTGGGTGGGGAGGGGGTAAAATTGACAACAACTCATTTCCCTCCATTTTTTATTCTATCCAGTTTTATATTTTGCATTTTTTCATAATGTCTACTTATTTCAGTCGCAGTCATCTAACAAGAATGGATGACTGCAATAGTTTCGGTGTCCTGTGTAAAAATCAACTAAAAATGCAGGTATAACTAAATCATTTTTCTTGTTTAACTATCTATAATACAAAGTAGTTTGATGTCTGTCTGTCCGTATGAAGCTTAAGATCTCAGTAACCCCTGAACCAATTGGGCTCTTCTCTTCAGGGAATATACCTACTGGTCCTGTGATGGTTTTAAGCTCTTTTCCGGGGGGGGGGGGGGGGTGGGACATCCCCAACCCTACCCCCCCAACAAAAAATCAAAAAAATTGACACTTTCAAAATTTTTATTTTTAATTTATTTTTGTAAACAAAAACCAGTAGTTGGGGTTTGGGAACCCCACTGCACCATGGGGCGAAGCTCCCATGAACCCCTCCCCCCCAAAAGAAATTACCTAAAAAAAATTGGGCTTTTTGTAATTTGAAAAAAATTAAAATCTTTTAAAATTTGTCGCACATAAAAACTATAATTGAAAGAGGGGGTTTGACTCCCCCAACCCAACCCAAGGGCCCCTAGATGCCTCTAAGGTCGTAGCCGCTGCTTGTATAGTATTCCATACTATAAAGTAGTAAGGTTTTTTGTCTCAAGGCAAAGATTACAGAAATTGCGGGTCTGAATTGGTTTTACTTATCAGGGAAGCTTTATATACCTTGGGATGGTTTTATCCTGACACTCCCCCAACCGCCTAGAGGTTAGGGGTGAAGCAATTAATAGATTATACAGCAAAAGCCTAAGATGATTGGTCCGATATGGTACAAAATAGACGCATAGGAAAAATGACTAGTCTGAATGCGTTGAATAAGACACACAACAATTTATCAAAAAAGTTATATAAACTAACCAAAATCAAAGAAAACTAAGCAGAAACTAAAAATATATAATGAATGCTATAATTAATTATCAATAAGTATGTTTTAATTCTTAAAAAAAAAAGTTAGGCCTGGTGTGGAAATTTTTTTCTTTTTTTTTCTACTTCTGCCATGAAAATATGATTTCATCTAGTCATCGAATGAAGTGAGAGGCCAAGCAATATAGAGGACAAAACTTGAAGCTCTATTCAGTTATTTACAAACATTTACAAAGGACAGCATAAAAAAATAGAGTGATAGTATAGGTTTGAATTTGTGCGTCGTTTTTGACCCTATTGTCATTAATGGGTTAATGACTAAATTAATTTTTTTTTTGACACTTTATCAATTGTTTATGTATGTTTAACACTTTAGGATGGTTTTTAGGCATTACAAATTAATAGGCATTCGTGAGTTTATTAATATTCCAGTTAATTTTGTCTCAAAAGAGAATGAATTTAGACTAACCTACATTTAAATATTTGCTTTTTAAACTTTAGGATGAGCTAAGGGCCAAACAGCTAGTTGCACAGATTATCAAAACATACCAAAAGAAATGCCTCTCATAGCAAACAAAAAATTCCTAATTTTCTAGAATTTGAGGTGTACTATAAGTGAACAATAAGTAAAAATATGCAGAATATTGGTCTTTTTTGTTCATTTTTCATGTGTAGCTTGCTATTTCACTAAAGAACTTGAATTTTATCAGAATTTTTGTTTGTCTACAATGCCAATTTTTATAATGTCTAAAGTAAGTCTTTGTGATCTACAGTTTGACCACAAGTTGCTTTAAATGTTAACCAAGGCATATTTTTTTGAAGATCAGTCTTACATTCAATAAAATCATCCTGTTATGTATTACCTTGTAGATTATTTCTGATAGCTTTGTGAATTTTTCATCACTTTCCTATAAACCGGTCAGTAGTAGGCTGCCAATTTTTTTTTTAAGATAGCACAAATATTGAGGAAGTAATAAACATTTTTAAAAAATCAGTTTTTGAGAGACACCCTGTAGTTTTGAAAATGATATCTATTTAGATGGAATTCAACAGATCAAAAGAGTTTATTGATAAGATGGAAACAAATCACAAGGTAATTAGGACTAGCTAATGTATTCTGACTAGAGCTTAGTGTTTCTGATAAGGTCACTACAAGTATAGGCCAACATGAAGACTATTTCAAATTTATTTCAAAATATAACAAATAACTGAAAATAACATAATCATTACATACAAAATTTGTATTTTTCATTTATTAGATTGAGATAGACAACTTAAAGAAAGAATTGGAGAACATGAATACTAAACACCAGGTACAGACAAATTATTTTTGTTTAATTTTATGTTTTTGGAATTATAGTGTTAGCATTTATACTTACACTTTTGAATCTTTAAGCTGTTTGGTTAAAAGTTCTAAGTTAAATTGATATTTTTATGAGAAATTTTTTTTTTGCATATAGTATACAATGATACATGTATCTGTATTTTAAAAACTAATTATCTAAAATAATATCATGAAATCTATATTAGGTATTTCAAAATTTCCAAAATGAAGTTTATTTTGTTATATCAAAATGTTAAAAACAAATTCTTGAATCATAATATAATATTGATATTTTTAGGATCTTGAGATGACTGTCAAAGAAATGCAAGTTAAACTAGGTGAGTAAATATAAATATTAATTTTTTAACATGCACACTAACACACAAAATACAGAATAGTAATAACATACATGTTGATTTTAAAGGTTTCAAAATGAACATCTAGGGTTTAAATTTCACATTGCCTGTTCTTTAGCCCTTACAGCTCAGGGGGGGGGGGGCTAAATCAGTCCCCCCTCTTTAGTTTTTTCAATGTCATTTTTTTGTAGGTAAGATAGAGAACTGTGACTTCATGACTTTTTAAGTTTAGTAATTGTATGTTGGCAAGAGTTGATTTTATAAGGATATCTGGTCTGTGTTGGTCGTAGTGTCTGGTCAAAGTCAGTTAGGTGGCATCAAAATTAAATAAAATTCTAAATAAATCTTGATTTCTACATTATGACTTTTGTGTATAAGGTAGAAACCTAAATTTTTTTTGGCAAATACTTAGATATCAATGAACATCTGAGAAAAGTGGTGTTATGACCGTTTGACGGCTACATGACCGATTTTATGAACGATTTTTTGTCCAGCTTTTACTATAAATTTGTGGTAAATCCTTGAGCAATGATAATAAGCATTTGTAAGCTGCCAGCCGCCGAATATTAGTTGACACTGCCAACCGCCATTTTGCCACTGAAAATGGCAGTTTCCGTTATTTACAATGGTCAGAAAAAGTATTTTTTTGTTATAAAGAATAAAAGTTTCACCTAAAATTTGGTAATCCTATCTTTAAAATTGGCTCCTGGCTGCTGAAAAATCAGCTAAGGAGCGGTCCAACTGCTATATCTAGAAAAAGTTATTTTCTCTAAAAATGCAAATGAACAACCAGAAATAATTTTTATGTCTCTATCTGTAACAGGAGCTGAGATAGAGGGTTAGGGGCTAAATTATATAAACTTTTCCAGGTGGGAGGAAGGCTTAAACAGTCCTCCAAACTTCTTTCTCTGCAAATTGTTAGAGATATTATGACACACACAAAAAAGTTGAACTTCTCTAAGATTGAACTTAATTTTACCACCTTGGCATCATTATTTACCAATAAAAACAAAAAAACCTGAGAAAGTTAAAAAGGTGCACAATTTGATAATGCATTGAACTTTCTCAGTTAACCAGCTTCATAGTATTTAGCACTTTTAAATTGCAATATAAAGATCAGACAGATTTTTCACCACCAACATGGGATAGATTTACAAAATCATTAAAAGTGTAGTTGGGCATACAATAATCACTTTGATTTGTTAGTAATTACGTTCTTTGAAAATGTGCTTTACAGGAATCATAACGCCAAGTTTGAAATGGACGGACGGACAGACGCACAGACCTTTATTATGAAAAAGCTTCGCTTTTTAAAATGATCAATCTATAGGGCTAATAATCCAATATTTTTTTGGACCAAAAATCCCTAAAGCCACGATTTTATACAGTTGATATAATTTCCTAGAAATGTAGAAAAACTTTGCTTTCATTTATTACATTTTATTAAAAAAAGATTGTTCAAAAGGTTAAAAAACAACATGTTTAAAATTGAACTACGGAATTTCTATTTTAGAGTTGCTACGCTTCTTAAATCGTACCTCTTATACCTATTAAATTGATAGGACAATTCTAACATGTTTAAATTAACAAAAAAAGCTAACCAAAATATTTGTTTAAAAACTATTTTTCCCCCAATGTTAGTTAAATATCCACGCATTTTCCCAATGGTAGCTGAGTATCCAAAAATGACCCCAATAGTAGATGAATATCCACGTGGATACTCAGCTGGTATTGAGCCAAAATTTTCTTGCTATTTTTAACCTAAAATTCA